>NC_053491.1:313661885-313954231 GCF_905171775.1 Rana temporaria
CCCTCTTGAATTCTTCCAGAATTCCAAACAAGTTTTGGGATCTTGCATGGAGGTCGTTCCATGGACGACTGTACGTCCGTGCAAATCTCATATATCTGAACCTAGGGGACAGGGGCTGTCCCCGACGGGAATGTGGAGGGACATTGGAGACCATGGACCATTTTCTGGTCCAATGTCCCTTCAACATGGAGGTTCTTACGGGGGTAGGGGGTGCCATTGGCTACCCCCGCCTTCCGGCCCTGACCTATGCTGAGCGGGTGTATGGTGACTTCGGGGTCCGCAGGGGTTTTGAGTTATCGTCACTTTATTTAGTCAGCGTAGTTGTGCTTTACTACACTTGGCACGCTCGGTGTTTGGTGTCCACTAGGGACAAAATCCTGTCTGTGCATGAGGTGGTGGGCGATATCTTTCGGGAGTTGGTGAAGGTGCGGGATCTGGAAAGGAGCAGGGTCGGGCCTGAGAGGTGTGCCCATTTATGGAGGGGGTTCCTCTTCCAGCCCCCTTAGGCCATGACCCTGCCCCTCTCCATGGGTAGGGGCAACTTTCCTTTCTCACCCCCCTTAGATTTTGTTTATAGTTTATTTTTGAAATAAGGCTACAGACATGTCTGATTATCATGTTCTCGCTCATACGTGGGTTGTAGGTATTTGTTGTTCTGGTGGTGGGGTGTGTTGTGGGTTGGCGATGATCTGGACAGTAGTGGTTTTTATGGACTTTAATATTTCCCTACTGTACCAGTGAGCCGTTTTAAGTTGGTTTTGTTCTTTTTTTTGTTGGCAATGATCTGGACAAGCTTTTTCTGATGGACTGTAAAGACTTTTTCTTGTACCAGTGAGCCTGTTGTAAATACCCGTTCTAATGTTGTTGGGTTTTTTTTTTTTTTTTTTTTGCAGTTATTTTCTTGGAGGGTGGTATGATGGTTTGTGTGTGTTGTTTGTTTTGTGTTATTTAGTTTATTTTGTATATTAACTTTTTTATGGTCGTAGTTTAAAAAAATAAAAATCTCCAGACCCAAAAGCTTCCAGCTCCTCCCACTTTTGTCATTCTGCTTCCTGCTGGAGTAGAGAGAAGACCTGTCTTCCAGAGCTCCTGTGTTCCAGAGGATCCAGCCACCAGGACCAGCCTCCAGCCCCAGCCCCAGCCCCTGGCCCCGGAAGAGGGGAGGGATGGCCTCCCTCAGCCCAGGTGAAGGACCAGCATCCGGCCTCCGGAGTAACCAGCAGCACCTGCCCTCCTCCAGCCAGACGAAGATCAGCAGGGATGACCGCCTCTTCCTGGGCACCCAGCAGGGTCTCTTGGACTGGACCACCATTCAACCAGGTGAGACTGAGGCCAAAGCCAGGAAGAGGTGTGATAAGATCAAGTCCCTGCTGGTTAGGATAGCCCAGGCCTGCGTGGAAAAAATGACAGCTCTCGCAGGCCTGAGGGACAAGAGGGACAGGTGCTCTAGAAGTAAGAGGTCGGAGTATAGGGGGGCCATCAATACCCTCAAGCTTGAGGTAAATGAAATCTGGGGTTACCTGGGAGGTTTTTTCGACCGTGGGGCTGGAGAGGTGTGCTTTCTTGAGGAGCTCCGGAAGACCCTCCAGCAGGCCAACCAATCAGGAAGTCAGACGGCAAGGAGGAGCAGCGGGCGGTCGGGGTCCCAACCCTCCAAGCAGCCGGGGAAGTCAGGAGAGCCTGGGTGTAGTGGGGGGGGTGGAAGCTCTGGTGGTGCAGGGCCCAGTAAGGCCATAAAACCTGGGGAGGGCTCCCGAGAGCCGATCCCTCGGTCCGTGAAAAAAGGGGCTGGGGGGTTGGCTATGACAGGGGAGCCCAGTGATCCAGGAGGCCGCAGGGCCCAGGCGCCGCCGGAGGTACCCCCCCGGTGTCTTCGGGTCAGCATGCCCAGGCTCCCTCAGGATGGTCACGCTGCCACAGCTGGGGCCCACCATGTGCCGGCCTCCATGACCCCTCAGCGTGCAGTAGAGCGGGATGATCTGGCAGTGAAAGTGTCAGGGACTGCTCCTGCAGCTGCTATGTCACCGGGAGAGAGGCAGGTACATGGTGGAGGTATAAGAACAAAGTCAGCTTCAGGCAAACAGCTGGTGTGTAGTGTGACCAAGATGGCGCCGGCTGCTGGGGGAGGAGCAGCTGAGGCCACATTCCCCAGTGGGAACCAACCCCTTTTCAGGGAAGGGGGATGTGGCCAGCTCCCATCCAGTGCTCGGGACCCGGAAGTGACCGCCCGCGAACCGGAAGTGCACCCCCCGCGAACCGGAAGTGCACCCCCCGCGACCGGAAGTGCACCCCCCGCGACCGGAAGTGCACCCCCCGCGACCGGAAGTGCACCCCCCGCGACCGGAAGTACACCCCCCGCGACCGGAAGTGACCCCCCACGATCAGAACTGCCCCCCTGCGAATCTGCGGCTGGTGTCACCGGCTTGGAGGACCTGGGGGATGAGAGGCCGGGGGTGCGGGGGTGCCTAGTCCCGGATGCTGCAGCAGGCACCTCCAGGCACCCCCGGCAAGTAATGGACAGCATGGACGGTAATATGGACGGTAACATGGACGGTAAGCTGCCACCCCCCCAGGTCCCCATGGACATTACCACAAGCCCCGAGGGGCTCCCTGCAGGACAGGCGGGGTGGGGGGAATGTCAGGTGGGACCCCTCCCGGTGGACTGTGCAGCTTATGACTTTATCCGGCAGTTGGAGGGGTCCCAGGGGGGCATCCCCCCAATACGGGTTGAGTCCCAAGGGGCTGGTGAGGTCGCAGAGGGGTCTGGTTGGGGGAGTTTGGTGGGGGAGGTACCCCCCTCTGCTGTGGCCCCAGGGGGGGAGGGGCCTGTAGTCAGGCCAAGGGTGGTGGGTCAGGGGGGTCAGGGTAGTTCAGTGGGGGTGGGTGCAACACCACCGGCAGGGATGGGGGCCCCCCCGTTCCCCCCCACTTCTGGGGGTGCTGAGGGGGGTGCCCCGCTTCCGGAGAACATCTTTCGGGGGTCTCCGGAGGCCAACTTATTATCTGCCCTAAAGGGGGGTCGCTCTTTCGCCCAGGTGGCGGGCTCTCGTGCCCCTCTGGACCACCTGTACAGCCGGTTTGGCGCCCAGAATTTCCGCGCCCCCCCTGCTGACCAGGAGAGGACGCAGGGGTCGGCGTGGACGAGGGGTACAGGTGGTCCAGAGAGGAGGCGTAGGAATGTTGTCCAGCTTCGGTACGAGGGTCCGGACCCCTGCCCCGCCCGAGGGGAGGTGGTGGACCTGGTACTCTCCTTGGGTTTTGGGGTGGGTGACCTTTTTGCTGTCATCCACCCCACCAACACACGGGAGTTTGACATCAGTTTTGTCACTCCCGTGTGTATGGAACGCTTCATCACCAGCTTTGGGCTGGTGAGGGGCGTTGACCCTTGGAAGAAGTACAGGCTCATTCCCATCTCCAGGCAGGAGGAGGTAAAGAACATCACCATCCTGGTGAGGAATGAGTCGCTCCCTCCGGAGGACATTGCCACCTGGCTTGGGAGGTACGGGCAGTTGCAAACCCCCCTGAGAAAGAACCTCGATGAGCGCGGGGTCTGGACCGGGGCTTGGTTGGCCAGGATCCGGCTTAAGAGGGAGGGCAACAGTGTTGCCCACCTCCCTGGCAGCGCCTTCCTGGGCAGAGACCGGATCCTGGCCTTCTACCCGGGACAGCCCCGTCGTTGCTTCAAGTGCGGCAGCCCGACCCACATGAGCTCGGACTGCACGGTGGTCAGATGTGGCCGGTGCCACGAGTTTGGCCACCTGTCCGAGTCATGTGGGAAGATATGCTGCAACTTGTGTGGTGAGATGGGGCACCCGTTTAGCAGGTGCCCCAAAGCATATCGGGGTTCTTCCTCAGGGGGGGGACCTCCCGGGCCGGGAGCGGCCGAAGCCCCCCCGGCGAGTGATGGCCGGGGGGGTGGGGATCCTGGGGCCCCTAATGCCCCTCCGGAGGGACCAACAGGCCCACAGCCTCAAAGAAGGCGGAGCAGGCGTGGGCGATGGGCTCCCCCCCCGGGAGATACGGGCTCAGTTGGCCAGGAGGCTCCCGATCCTCCGGAAGGCGAAGCCGGTGGGGAGGAGTCGGGGAGGCCTGGGGGTCCCGGGCCTGAGGGTCCGGGGCCCCGGCTTTCCCCTCCTTTAGTTGCAGGGCCGATCCCCCCCCCTCCACCTGTTCTATCTGCCTCCCCATGCAGCCCCCCCTCATCTTCCCATCCCCGTCCCCCCCCCCCCTCGTCCCCCCCCTCCCAAGTCCCGTCCCCCCCCTCCCCCTTCTTCTGCCGATCCCCTTTCTGTCCCCCCCCCTGTCTCTGGCCCCCCTCCTGCCTCTCCCATCCCCCCCCCTTCTGGACCCAAAGTCTCCTCTGGCCTTGTGGCCATGGAGACGGAAGCTGCTCGAGCCTCATCTAAGAGGGAAATCTCGAGCAGCGGGTCCGAGGAGGGGGGTGGCGTAGTCACCTCAGAGAGATGGCAGGAGTGGGAGCAGGTGAGACGCAGGAAGAAGGGGAAGGCTGTGAAATCTGGGGGCGGGAGGTCCCCTGTGAAGGGTGGGGTTCCCCCAGGGGCACGAAGTGGGGTGTCCCTGGGGAACCCGTTTGGTGTCCTCTCCTCCTCCTCGGACTCAGAGGAGGAGGAGGGAGTGTAAATATGTAAATATGTTTTGGTGTTTGTAGTATGAAGGAGAACGTGACCCTTTCAATCATTTTGATGGCGGTACCCTCTCCAATACGGCTTGCGACCATTAATGTCGCAAGTATTCGTTCTGCACGAGCTCGTTTTATGGCCTTTGATTTTCTCAGCCGTGTTGAAGCTGACATTTTGTTTTTGCAGGAGACCTGGCTGGCATCTGTGGCAGAGATGCATCTAGCAAAGAGGGAGTGGAGATGTGGGCCCTCCCTCTGGTCTCTTGCGGCCGAGCCCTGCAGTGGTGTTGCGGTCCTTTTTAAGACTGGTTCGGTGGCTTGCCGGCGAGTGATTGAAGTGGAGATTGGTAGATGTCTGGTGGTGGACGCTGTCGTGAGGGGGCAATTCCTCCGGCTCATTAATTTTTATGGGCCTCAAACCAAGAGGGAGAGGAAGAGCCTCCTTACGGCGGTTAAGCCTTATCTTTTTACATCCCAGCAGGTGATCTTTGGTGGTGACTTCAATATGATCACTAGGCCCAAAGACCGGGCAGGTGCCGCCAACCCTCTGGGATATGATAGTACTTTTTTGAATAGCGTAGTGAGGGAGGCCGGGTTGGTGGATGTGCACGTTCGTCACCTCCCCAACCTCACTGGTTTCACATTTTCCCGAGGTAGTTCTAAGAGTAGATTAGATAGGTTTTTTTTAAAGGGGGACTCTGCTTGCTCGGCTCCAGAGCTGCAGTCGGTGGAGTTCTCCGATCACTGTATGGTATCTGTGGCCCTGAATGTCGCCGACACTCCTCAGAAAGGGAGGGGTATGTGGCGCCTGAATGGGTCGCTACTGGAGGATCCTGAGGTTAGGGAAGCCTATGAGGTTTTCTTCCTGGACCAGACCTCGCTCCTTGAGGGCAACTGCTCCCGCCTTGAATGGTGGGAAGTAGTTAAAAAGAGGTCTGGTGACTTTTTCCGGGAAATCTCTGGGTACAGGGCAGCTTCCAAGTACCAGGCCTACCAGAGACTACGCAGGCAGCTTGACCGCCTGGTGTCCTCTGGGGGCTCTCGGGAACAGATATCCGGTCTGAAGGCGCAGATGAAGGAGTGTCAGTACGACCGTCTCGCCTCCCTGGTTTTTGAGAGGGATTATGGGAAGTTTATCTCTCCTGATCCCTACAGGAGCTGTGGTGAGGCGGCGAGTTCGAAGGTCGTACACGGCCTGAAGGATGCCTCGGGATCTCTGGTCCGGTCCAGATCAGGGATCCTGGGTGTCGTCAGAGACCACTTTTCGGACCTCCTGAAGAAGCGGCCTCTAGACATGGAGAAAGTCAGGGAATTCCTTGATGAGACCCCACTGGAAGTGAGGTCTGACCTTCCTGACTCTCTGACAGAAGAGATCTCGGTGGCTGAAGTCGAGCAGGCTATCAGCTCTTTAGCATCTAAAAAGTCGCCTGGGCCCGATGGGCTCACGGCAGAGTTTTACAAAACCTTTAAGAGCCTCTTGGCTCCTCATTTGAGGGACGTGTACCGTGAATGTTTGGCCTATGGCCTGCTGCCTCCCTCAATGAGAAGGTCAGCTCTGATCCTTCTGTCAAAGGGAAAAGACCCGTCTGTGGTGGAGAATTGGCGTCCGATCGCCCTTCTTACCACAGATAGGAAGATACTGGCAAAGATCTTGTTTACACGTCTGTCTGCTTTGGCGGGCAGGATGCTGTCTCCCTCTCAGCACTGCACAATTCCTGGCCGGGGCACTTTTGGTGCCGTCCTGAACGTCCGGGAGGCTGTGGAAAGGTGCAGGGCTGATGGCAGCGAGCGGTATCTGCTTGCACTGGATCAGGCTAAGGCGTTTGATCGGGTGAACCATGAGTACCTTTGGCTGCTTCTGAGGAGATACGGTCTGCCTGATCAATTTGTTGATTGGCTACAGGTATTGTATAGGGGAGCTGAGAGCTTCCCTCTTGTCAACGGTTGGGTGGGTCGGGCCTTTTCTGTGGACTCTGGCGTCCGGCAGGGCTGCCCGTTGAGCCCCCTCCTGTACGTCTTTGCGGTTGACCCCTTCGTAAGGAGGCTAGACTGCGAGCGTCTTGTGGGGGTTCCGGTGGGACCTGTCGGGGGTCCGGTTTCGGCAGTGAAGGTTGTGGCCTACGCGGATGACGTCTCGGTGGTGGTATCTGGTCGTGAGGAGGCCCATTATGTGGAATCCCAGATCGGGTGCTACTCTGAGGCGTCAGGTTCGCTGGTCAATTGGGACAAGAGTGAAGTTTTCTGGATGGGGAAGGAGGGGGAGCAGTTCCCCCTTCCGGACGTGTTCCCCACGCCCGTACCAGAGATTCGAGTACTTGGCATTCATTTCGGCCCGGGTGATTATCCCAAGCTAAATTGGGAGCGCAGGCTGGTGAGTGCCACTCGGAAGGTGAAGGCCTGGAGAGGTTGGAAACTTTCCCTGAGGGAAAGGGTATGCTTGGTCAAGACGTACTTACTGCCTGAGTTTCTCTTTGTGAGCTACGTGTGTCTTTTGCCAGCATCTCTCTATGCTCGGGTCTCTGGTCTGTTCTTCCTGCTGTTGTGGGGAAACAGACTGAACCTGATCAAGAGGGAGGTCACATACCGCCAGCGAAGGCAAGGAGGGTTGGACATGGTCAACCCGGTGGTGTTCTTCATCATCATTTTTGTAAAGTACAACTTGCAGTCCATCTTTGTGGACGCACCTTCCTGGTGGGAATGTTCATGCAAGGACTGGCTCTTGCTGTTCCTGAGGAGGTGGGGGGAGGGGGGGAGGCCCGGCGATCTGAGGAGATCGCATGGGTATCTCCCATCCTACGTCCCCCTGGCATTGAAGGCACTGAGGCAGTGGCGGATAACTGCCCTTGAGGTGGGCTCTCTGGGTCGGCGTGAGCTGTACCTGAGGGTCATGGCCTCGGACATTTTGAAGCCCCTGTCTTTAAGGGACTGTCCTGAGAGGGTCCTCACGGAGGGGTTAGCCCTCTTGAATTCTTCCAGAATTCCAAACAAGTTTTGGGATCTTGCATGGAGGTCGTTCCATGGACGACTGTACGTCCGTGCAAATCTCATATATCTGAACCTAGGGGACAGGGGCTGTCCCCGACGGGAATGTGGAGGGACATTGGAGACCATGGACCATTTTCTGGTCCAATGTCCCTTCAACATGGAGGTTCTTACGGGGGTAGGGGGTGCCATTGGCTACCCCCGCCTTCCGGCCCTGACCTATGCTGAGCGGGTGTATGGTGACTTCGGGGTCCGCAGGGGTTTTGAGTTATCGTCACTTTATTTAGTCAGCGTAGTTGTGCTTTACTACACTTGGCACGCTCGGTGTTTGGTGTCCACTAGGGACAAAATCCTGTCTGTGCATGAGGTGGTGGGCGATATCTTTCGGGAGTTGGTGAAGGTGCGGGATCTGGAAAGGAGCAGGGTCGGGCCTGAGAGGTGTGCCCATTTATGGAGGGGGTTCCTCTTCCAGCCCCCTTAGGCCATGACCCTGCCCCTCTCCATGGGTAGGGGCAACTTTCCTTTCTCACCCCCCTTAGATTTTGTTTATAGTTTATTTTTGAAATAAGGCTACAGACATGTCTGATTATCATGTTCTCGCTCATACGTGGGTTGTAGGTATTTGTTGTTCTGGTGGTGGGGTGTGTTGTGGGTTGGCGATGATCTGGACAGTAGTGGTTTTTATGGACTTTAATATTTCCCTACTGTACCAGTGAGCCGTTTTAAGTTGGTTTTGTTCTTTTTTTTTGTTGGCAATGATCTGGACAAGCTTTTTCTGATGGACTGTAAAGACTTTTTCTTGTACCAGTGAGCCTGTTGTAAATACCCGTTCTAATGTTGTTGTGTGTTTTTTTTTTTTTTTTTTTTTTTTTTTTTTTTTTTTTGCAGTTATTTTCTTGGAGGGTGGTATGATGGTTTGTGTGTGTTGTTTGTTTTGTGTTATTTAGTTTATTTTGTATATTAACTTTTTTATGGTCGTAGTTTAAAAAAATAAAAATCTCCAGACCCCCCCCAAAAAAAATAAGGTGGGTTCCCTCCAGGTGCATACCAGGCTCTTAGGCTTGGTCTGGAACATAAGGGGTTAAACCGGGGCCAAAAAAAATAGCGTGGGCCCCCCCCCAAGATCCAAACCAAGCCCTTATCCCAGGCACGCAGTCTGGTCAGACAGGAATGGGGGTGGGGACGAGCGAGCGCCCCCCTCCCTCCTGAGCCATACCAGACCACATGCCCTCAACATGGGGGAGTGTGTGCTGTGGGGGAGGGGGGCACTGCCCCCCCACCCCAAAGCACTCTTGCCCCCATGTCGATAGGGACAAGAGCCTCTTCCCGACAACCCTGGCCGTTGGTTGTCGGGGTATGCGGGCGGAGAGCTTATCAGAATCTGAGAGACCCCTTTAATAAAGGGGTCCCCAGATTCCGGCCCCCCACCCTATGTGAATGAGTATGGGGTACATCGTACCTCTACCCATTCACATGGGGGAAATGTAAAGTAAAAAAAAAACACCACACAGAATAAAATATTTTATTAATCTGCTCCGGAGCCCCCCCTTTCTTCTTTAGCTCTCTTAGAAGGGGGGGTTTCTTCTCTCCCGATCTTCCGCCGGGACCCTGGGCTTCGGTGATTTCTGCCGGGGGAGGGCGCCATCCCTCGGTCCTCTCCGGAGCCTTCCGCCGGATGCCCCCACCCCATTTAAGCTCTTTTTCATTAGGGAGGGGCATCCGGACTTCGGGGTCTTCTGCCGGGGGATGGCGCCTATCCCCCGGTCTTTCCGGTGCCTTCCGCCAGGGTTCCGGTCTTCCTGGTCTTCTGCCGGGGGTGCGCCAACTCCCCGGTCTTTTCTCTTCTGTCTTCTCTGCTCCCTCTTCTGCCTGGCTCCCCCGCGGAGCCAGGGCTTTCTTCCGTCTTCTTTCTTCTCTCTTCCTTCTTCTGCCTGTCTCCTCCGCGGAGCACAGGGCTTGTCTCCGCTGTCTTCTTCCTTCTCTTCCATTCGATGTTGACACGACGAGGTTCCGCGCTGACATGCCGTGTCAGCGGCGGGCATGGACTTATATAGGGTAATGCCACCATGTGACCTCAACCCATGTGACATCACATTCCCTGGGCATGATGGGAATGTGATGTCACATGGGTTGAGGTCACATGGTGGCATTGCCCTATATAAGTCCATGCCCACTGCTCAGACGGCATTCCAGCGCCGGACCTCGTCGTGTCAACATCCAATGGAAGAGAAGCAAGAAGACAGCGGAGACAAGCCCTGTGCTCCCGGAGGAGACAGGCAGAAGAAGGAAGAGAGAAGAAAGAAGACGGAAGAAAGCCCTGGCTCCGCGGGGGAGCCAGGCAGAAGAGGGAGCAGAGAAGACAGAAGAGAAAAGACCGGGGAGTTGGCGCACCCCCGGCAGAAGACCAGGAAGACCGGAACCCTGGCGGAAGGCACCGGAAAGACCGGGGGATAGGCGCCATCCCCCGGCAGAAGACCCCGAAGTCCGGATGCCCCTCCCTAATGAAAAAGAGCTTAAATGGGGTGGGGGCATCCGGCGGAAGGCTCCGGAGAGGACCGAGGGATGGCGCCCTCCCCCGGCAGAAATCACCGAAGCCCAGGGTCCCGGCGGAAGATCGGGAGAGAAGAAACCCCCCCTTCTAAGAGAGCTAAAGAAGAAAGGGGGGGCTCCGGAGCAGATTAATAAAATATTTTATTCTGTGTGGTGTTTTTTTTTTACTTTACATTTCCCCCATGTGAATGGGTAGAGGTACGATGTACCCCATACTCATTCACATAGGGTGGGGGGCCGGCATCTGGGGGCCCCCTTATTAAAGGGAGCTCGCAGATTCCGATTAGCCCCGCCCGCATACCCCGACAACCAATGGCAAGGGTTGTCGGGAAGAGGCTCTTGTCCCTATCGACATGGGGGCAAGAGTGCTGTGGGGTGGGGGGGCAGTGCCCCCCTCCCCCATGTTGAGGGCATGCGGTCTGGTACGGCTCAGGAGGGGGGGGGCCGCTCGCTCGTCCCCTCCCCCATTCCTGTCCGGGCCAGACTGCATGCTTGGGATGAGGGCTTGGTTTGGATCTGGGGGGGACCCCCGCGCCGAATCGGCGCGGGTTTAACCCCTCACGTTCCGGACCAAGCCTAAGAGCCTAATGTAGCCCTGAAGGGGGACCCGCGCCGATTTCAAGTTTGAAATTTGGCGCCGAGTTCCCCTTCAGGGCTGAAAACAGCTCGGAGATTCCCGTGCGCCGCGTCACGCAGCGCAATCACGGGTACGCCGCTTGGTATTTACCAAGATTTTCACGGCGTACTGACAAGGCGCACGGGAATCCCTGACTTTTCTCTCTGCGCATGCCCAGTATGCAAATGAACCTCCCGAGGTTCAGGCGCACTGTGCAAGCGTACGGGGATCTGTTTTCAAAAAACACTTTCCCTTTCAATTCGGCCCGCCAAACACTTCAAAACACATGTCACTTCACTTCCCCTGCATCCCCCCACCTCCCCCCTTAATAAACTCCCGCCCAAACCCCCGCAATTTATAGTTTAATGTGCCGTGCGCCAGGTCTGTACTGGTGCACAATGCACCCTCTCCTGGGCGCACGGAGCACATTAGTAACTAGGGAAATACACTGCACTAGCAGCGTATTTCTTTAGTAAATGGCCAAACGGCTGCTACTCCTGCTTTTACTCCATGAGTCATGGAGTAAAGGCTTGGTAAATCAGGCCCTGTGTGTTACAAGTCTAGTGCAGGGAGGCGGGGCTGTACTACGATCCGTGTTCTCACATACAGACATACACAGACAGAGATCCGCTCTATATGCCTGATCATCTGTACCTCTCCCCACTCTGCACATAATGTTGTCACCGCACTAATGTCACCGCACTGATGTCACCGCACTAACATCACCGCACTAGTGTCACCGCACTAATGTCACCGCACTAACGTCACCGCACTAACGTCACCGCACTAACGTCACCGCACTAACGTCACCGCACTAACGTCACCGCACTGATGTCACCGCACTAATGTCACCGCACTAACGTCACCGCACTAACATCACCGCACTAACGTCACCGCACTGACGTCACCGCACTGACGTCACCGCACTAACGTCACCGCACTAACGTCACCGCACTGATGTCACCGCACTGATGTCACCGCACTAATGTCACCGCACTAATGTCACCGCACTAATGTCACCGCACTAACGTCACCGCACTGATGTCACCGCACTAACATCACCGCACTAACATCACCGCACTAACGTCACCGCACTAACGTCACCGCACTGATGTCACCGCACTAACGTCACCGCACTGATGTCACCGCACTAACGTCACCGCACTAACGTCACCGCACTAATGTCACCGCACTAATGTCACCGCACTAACTTCACCGCACTAACATCACCGCACTAATATCACCGCACTAATGTCACCGCACTAACAAAATGAATTTATTGACAGTGCACACGTCTGGTATATGTATACACACCACATATATAACAAGAGATATATATCATCTTGTTATGTAGATATATCTGCACAGGAACAAATTATTTAGTATATTTACTGGTTCCTGGAAGGAGGAGGGGAGGAGAGGGGAGGAGAGGTTTGCATAGATAAGGGGCGGTAACTTCCTCTGACACTCCCGTTGCTATTGAAACCTGATCTGAAACCATTACACTGCTTGTACAGCACTGAGCATGTGCGAGGCTGAAATCCAGGAAGTCATACAGTCTGGCTTCATGATGCCCACACTTAAGATGGCCCCAGTCAATTTCTGTTTTATAAAGTGTCTAAATGCTGTAACAACCTAACAAAACGGACCTTAGTTTACAGACTAACTGTAGTAGAATACATTAAGCTTGTGTATTACAGGGGTATTTATATTTAAAAAGTTTTTTTTTTTCAATTTCTGGCCGGAACTCCGCTTTAATGGCAAACCTGAGCCTGGGATGATGCACAGCTGTGCCTTGATTAAAACAACCTTCATGCCAGAGGCCTCCATCACATTAGAGTCCCTACAATACATCAGAGTCCCCCCTATACACAAGATGTCCTATATAAACGTGACCCCCATCATCACAGAGCCCCCCATCACCACAGAAAGCCCACTGTTACACACTCCCCCCCATCGCACAGCCCTCCAGTCACACAGTTCCCCCTTTATAGAACCCCCGTCCCCCTATCACAGGCCCTCACAATCACACAGTCCCCTCTACAAACCAGAGCTTCACCTTTTGGCTCCAGCAGGGCATGAGAAGGTGGGAGGTGGAACATGTCTGGAGGAGTCAGACTTCAATCCCCTCCTGATAGCTAGGGGGCCGTGCCAGCAGCAACCAACACAATAGCAATGTTGTTTTCATGATATGCCATTTCCCTAATCAAGTCATATGAAAATAAACTAGCACTGGTAAATGTCTTTCATTTGTGTTAAAGAAATCATTTTTGGATTACCTGTAACTGTCCTGGATATTTTAGGCAACATCTATCCTCATATTGATTCGTTGTTCCAAATGAATAATAACCACCGCAGTAAGGAACAAACACAAAAGATACAATCCACATATTCCCAAATAACTGTTCTGTTTTATTTTGATGCAATTGAAAGTTTTATTTTTTATTATGTTGAAAAATATTTATTGAGTTTTCACAATGACAAAATAGGTACAAACATAAAGTACAGAACTGGAGAGCCTTAAACACAGACTCCGTATATTATGCAATATTAGACATAAACCAGGGCCCAACATGGGAAGGAGGGGTGGAGGGGGGGGGGGGGGGGGGAGGAAGGGTAAGGAGGCAAATTCACCCGTAATCAGTATAATGAAAAAGTTATGCGACAATATGAAATACAACCCTCAGGATTAGTAGCAGAGTAATATGCATGTAAGTGGTGATCACAAAGGATTATATAATAGCATTAGTGGTGAACAGGGCTACCTATCAAGGACATATGAGTTAGGATAGGCCAGTAGTCCCCTAACAACTCAGGGTCTTAACAATTGAAGTTTTTTTTACACATGATCACATAGGTATCACATTAATATTACAATTGTACTTTTATGGTAACAAAGGGTGTAGGCAGGCTAATTCTAATCAGAACTCGGAAGACTGCAAACATGTACTGAAAACATTATTAGTGCCGTGTGCACAGTGAGCGCAATGTGCAATACATACAAAATAGAATACAATTATATACAGAAAATTTCTTTCATAATCTCCTCTCTTTTTTGATCAATACTTACCATACCATACCTACTATCACCCTTAACCTGGAACCTCCACACGTTTAGGTGGAAGTAGTCCTGGCCAAAGAGGCAAACTCCTTTGTGGAGAATTTAATAGCTGAGCAGCTTTTTCTTTACAAAATGACCTTTCATTGTGAAAAACAAATCATTGATAAAAAATATTTACAGAGTAATTGGCTGTATACTCCTGTGGCCAGAATAGCCTTCTAGCTTAAAGGGGAGTTCCAGGCTTTATGTTTATTAAAAGTCAGCAGCTACAAAAAGTGTAGCTGCTGGCTTTTAATAAACAGAAACTCACCTGGTCCACGGTCCAGTGGCGCGCCGGCCGGAGCTCTGCTCCTCCCCCCCCTCTCCGGCCAGCGTCTTCATTCTTAGTGTGGGCACCTGGCCGTGAGAGCTTTCACTCACTGCGAAAGTGCGAGTGATTGGTCAGGCGATCGTCTGGGACCTGTCACGTGTCCCAGGCGATTGTCTACAGGGAGAGGCCGCTGTAGGCGATAAGACGTATCGCCTAAGCGGTCCCTGGGCGGAAGGAGGAAGTGGGACAGGAAGTCCCACTCCTCCTGAAGACCCCACTCCCCCCAAAAAAAATTACATGCAAAATGTGGCATGTAAGGGGGCAAGGAGTGGATTAAGTGGAAGTTCCACTTTTGGGTGGAACTCCGCTTTAACTGTGGACATGCTGACTTATCAGCATTGCTAAACATAGACAGTTCTACATCAAGACGTATAAAAGACAATATGACTTCAACATGGCTGAACTACTTTTCAAATCACATTTTGTTTCAACTTTGTTTTGTTAAGGTTTTCAAATATAGAAAACAGTATATATATATATATATATATATATATATATATATATATATATATATATATATATATATATATTAGGGCTGCGCATCTTCACCGATTCTCACGATTCGATGCGATTACGATTATCAAGGCCACGATTCGATTCGGCGATGCATCACAATGCATCACGATTGCAGCGCAAGTGCACATGGCTTTCATCAAAAAACTATTTAAATACTCCATTGACACACAATAACACTTCCTGCATGTAGCGAAGTCTAAACACAGCAGACATGCTACAGGAGATGGTCAGGGACTGCAGAACTACTACAGGAGATGGTCTGGGACTGCAGACATGATACAGGAGATGGTCAGGGACTGCAGACATAACACAGGAGATGGTCAGGGACTGCAGACATAGTACAGGAGACGATCAGAGACTGTCACCTCTCCCCCTCCAATCATTTTGATTTGATTTTGAAACTAACCTGCTGACACAGTGTGTTGCTTGCTGGATGGGATCTGATGGTCGCAGGAAAGATGGCAAGATGCTGTGGCCTGCCGATAACAAGTTGTGTTGCTACAAGGCCCTGTAGTCAGCAAGCAGAAGACAGTAGCTGAAAAGGAGACGCACTCTGCAGGGGGTGGGAACACATGACACAATTGGTTGCCAGCATGCTGGCGGTCCTAGCAACCAATGACAGCTCTCAGAAGAGATGTGCCCCATCAAATGCAGCAACTGTGCCCAGTCTAATGCCACCACTTGTGCCCATCTAATGCCATCACTGTGCCCCATCTAATGCTGCCACTGTTCCAATTAAATGCAGCCACTTGTACCCCATCAAATGCAGCCACTTGTGCCCCATCAAATGCAGCCACTGTGCCCCATCAAATCCACCACTGTGCCCTATCAAATCCACCACTGTGCCCCATCAAATCCACCACTGTGCCCCATCAAATCCACCACTGTGCTCATCAAATGCCACCACTGTGCTCTTCAAAAGCCACCACTGTGCTCGTCAAATGCCACCACTGTGCTCGTCAAATGCCACCACTGTGCTCATCAAATGCCACCACTGTGTCCCGTCAAATGCAGCCACTTGTGCCCCATCAAATGCCGCCACTGTGCCCCATCAAATGCCACCACTGTGCCCCATCAAATGCAGCTACTGTGCAACAAATGCCACCACTGTGCCTGCCAAATGCCACCACTTTGCTGTCATATGCAGTCACTGTGCCCCCACCCCCCCTTATCAGACCAGCTCAGGACACAGGGCTCCTGACACACTTCTCCTTATCCACACCAGCTCTCTACGGCTAAGGTGTGACTGGGTGGCAGTCGGACACCATGCCAACCCCCCCCCTATAGCAACAGCTCACCTCAGAGGACACAATCCGCCCCCCCCGTTACCGCACTGACACGAGTCGGGGCCATGCCTCTGGTACAAGTGAAGTTACACTCAGTGTGCAGCAGCAGCCGCGCCACCCGGGTTGAGGAGGAAGTGAAACGCTCAGCAGCGAAGTAGTGAGAGGGGAGGACTCGGAGTACACAGAGCCAGGCAGGCACAGCTGCAGCGCGCACCGGTGGCTGGAGGTGGTCACTGGCTAAAAAAAAATCATAAGGGAGCCAGCGCTTTCGTCACCCTCAGCCCCTCCCGCCTTTTTACTGATCTGATAGTTACAGACAGTGGGCGGGGCTGACGCCAGGACGTAAGAGCAGAGTGGACATTAGGAGAGAGTGGCGGGCTGGGCAGTCACACGAGCTGTGTAAAACAAAAAAAAAGGTACCATAGAACGGAGCGCTCTCCCGGGAGGGGCGGGGACGGGGCGGGGCTAGGCATCGATTATCAGGGTCGCATGCATCGGGAATATTTGACACCCCTAATATATATATATATATATATATATATATATATATACATACATATATAAACAGTGCAGAGCTAATCACATAAATAAGGAAATTAATAAAAGTGCAAGAAATTTTACTTTTGAGTGCTCTCAAATATACAAACTAGTGACGTTCGTGTAAATGATAAAAAATAAAAGTTTTGAATATCTATACCATCAACAAGACAAAGAAGTTCCATTATAAAAAAAACAGTTGCATTAATTTAAGATGCATTGGGGGTTATTTACGAAAGGCAAATCCACTTTGCACTACAAGTGCAAACTACAAGTGCAAATTGCACTTAAAATTGCACTGAAAGTGCACTTGGAAGTGCAGTCGCTGTAGATCCGATGGTGACAATGCATTTTAGCTTGCACATGATTGGATAATAAAATCAGCAGATCTTCCCCTCATTTCAGATCTACCCCTTAGATCTACAGCGACTGCACTTCCAAGTCCACTTTCAAGTGCAATTTGCACTTGTAGTGCAAAGTGGATTTGCCTTTCGTAAATAACCCCCAATGTGTACTTAATGATTACCAAGGGTATACTTTTCCGAAATACTATATATATATATACTATATATAAGAAAAAAAATAAGTAAAAAAAAGGAAAACAAATAATTTTGTATTCCTTCCCTCCCTTTACCTCAACAATTAGTAGGATCAAGCATTCCAATTAAAAATGGGATAGTTCTATATTCCACAATTGTGTTTGGGGATACATCTGTGTGTATATTATTCATACTGTATTTTTTTTTCTCTTTTCCTCACCAAAACTTCAATGTAAAAGGAAAAAATATAATTCTGATGATTCTGGCTGATGGATATGAGCATAGCTCCCAACTGTCCCTGATTTGGAGCAATGTCCCTCTGTCCCTCTTATCTCCTCAATTGTCCCTCATTTTGGTCTGATCTATATAGATGTATATAAAATGCACTTTTTATCTATCAAAAAGTGTTTCTCAGTGCTGAACCTTTCATCTGATTTCCAAATTGCTGCATTTGTAAATTCCAAAAGCCAATATAAAGGAATAGTAGTGGTAAAAAAAGCACTTGAGGGTTTAACCAATCTTGCTTATTTTGTACAATTCTCCTTTAAGGGTGTGTGGCAGGAGTGTGTCCTATGCCTGCATACTTTTTCTGATAGGTGTCCCTCATTCCCATCTAAAAAAGTTGGGAGGTATGGATGAGTAAAGGGACATAATCCATGAAATCATATAGGGGCCTAAACCAATCTGTTGAAGCGAGAGTTGTAAAAATTCCCAACTAACACGGTTAAATGCTTTTTCAACATCGGCCGCTAAAAGGCAAAGAGGAATATCTCGAGTAAGTGCATAATCGGTCAACAGGAGGGTTTTAAGTGTGTTATCTCTAGCCTCTGGTCGACTAACAACCAATCAGCTTTTAACTACAGCTTGTTCAATTAAGGTTTGACAAAAAGACCCCTTTCACACTGAGGGCGTTTTGCAGGCGCTATAGCGTTAAAAATAGCAACTGCAATCCGCCCTAAAACAGCTGCTCTATTGTCCCAGTGTGAAAGCCCTTAGGCTTTCACACTGGAGCTGTGCGCTGGCAGGGCGTCAGGAAAAGTCCTGCCAGCAGCTTCTTTGGAGCGCATTAGCAGCAGTGAACTCACCGCTGCTAATGCACACCTGCCCATTGAAATCAATGGGCAGCACCGCTGTACCGCCGGCAATACGCTGCTGTAGCGGTGCATTGTGGGCGGTATTAATCCTTTCTCGGCCGCTAGCGGGGGTTAAAAGTGCCCCACTAGTAGCTGAAATGCGATACAAATCCGACGGTAAGATACTGTGAAAGGGATCTTAAACTTAGAAGCTGATTGGTTACTATGCACAGCAGCACCAGATTTTGTGTGCCCCAGTTTTAGTAAATCTCTCCTGCAGCCTGGGCCTCTGAACCTCTCTCTATTGCTGAACAAAAGGTCCCTCAAAGTCTGCTGGAAAATTGACACTTCTTGCCTCACCATGGTACCATTTAGCTGTTACCGGAGCTAAACCTTGTGATTTTCTACATCTTATTTATTGCATGTAGCCCTTTGTTTATCAACAGACACAATCTATTAACTGAAAAAATATTGTCACATGCAGGTAAATATAGAAAACCAATAATTCATTAAAAAAAGCCAGATTCTATAATTTACTAAAAGGTTAACCTGATTATTAACTATTATTCAAAAGAGCTGTGATAGGAAATCAATGTTAATAGAGGTAAGAGAATGGAAGATACATAAACCAGTTTGGAATCAAAGTTCAGCAAACATTGCTTGTCCTCAGTATTAAATTTGGGATGACAGAAACCATTACCGCAAAGAAGACAGGGGATACTTAGTAGATAAAAGACCGGGGGCATATGGCTCAGGTCTTCTTGGCTCACACTAGTAACAAACCTGATTTCATTTCTATCATTGCTAAGTACTTTTAGGTAGATTCAGGTACATTGGCATAAAGTTACGGCGGCGTAGCGTAGCCTGTTTAGGCTACGCCGCCGTAAATTAGCTATGCTAGTAATGATTCTCGATATACTTGCCTGCTAAAATACGGCGGCGTAGCCTAAAACGAGCGGGCGTAAGGGCGCCTAATTCAAATGGGTTGGGGGGGGCGTGTTTAATGGTAATGAGGCTTGACCTCACGTTTTTGACGTTTTTTTGTCACTGCGCATGCGCCGGGCGACTACATTTCCCAGTGTGCATTGCGGTTACATACGCCGCACGGGCCTATTGATTTTGACGTGGACGTAAACTAAGTAAATCCCGATTCGCGGACGACTTACGCAAACGACGTTAAAATTTCGAACCTCGCGGTGGGAACGGAGGCCATACTTTAACATTGTTATTCCACCTAATAGGTGGAATAACTTTAGGCCTGTAAAGGCCTTACGGAAACGGCGTAATTCGACTGCGGCGGCCGGGCGTACGCGCGTGAATCGGCGTACAAACTTATTTACATAATCTACGCCGGCCGCAATGGAAGCGCCACCTAGCGGCCATCCGAAAAATTGCAAACTAAGATAGGACGGCGCAAGCCATCCTATCTTAGATATGTTTAAGCGTATCTCTGTTTGAGCATACGCTTAAACATACGGCGGCGTAGATTCTGAGTTAGTCCCGCTTATCTACTGATAAGCCGGCCTAACTCTACCTGAATCTACCTATATGTAAGCAATTGACCAGAAATAAGCCCACCCCTACTAGACATCGTATAGCTGATGTTCACATGCTTATTCCAATGGCTCACCAAGAAAGGGTAAAAGAATGAGGATGACAGTACTGGAGCTTGTTCACAAACCAGCCAGCAATGGGGTCTGTCATATTTGTCCATTCACATAGGCCCCTTTTACATGAGCACAGTCAGGTGGCACAACCAGAGGGCTGAGATGTCTTTTTAACTCGCCTCAGCTAACTATCAAAACCAGGCAATCTCCTCCAGACCGCCCCATACACATTGCAGCAGCATGTTGCATTTGACAGATGATACCGGCTGCCATTGTGCTTCACAATTGCGACATGGAAAAGTAGGATTTCAGTGCGAAATCCCTATGCAAACTAGCATACGGAAGGTGGCATATCCCCTCTCGATCACGTGCCAACCATGGGCCATCTGATGCTGACAACAAAACCCACTGCAGATAGCGCACTATTAGCTAGGCCCTTGTGAAATAGGCAATATTACATCTATGTATGTACGTAAATCGTTATGTATGTAAATCTCAGAACTAGATGAACAAAAAAATATATATATTTTTAAGGTAAAACAACTCCCACACAGGGCTGGTGCTACCACTAGGCAAACTAAACAGCTGCCTAGGGCGCACTGCCCCCTAGGGTGCCTGGCAACTAAGTTCGTACGGGATTGATTTACTAAAGGAAAACCCACTTTGCACTACAAGTGCAGTTGAAAGTGTAAGTGCAGTCGCTGCAGATCGCTGTAGATCTGAGGGGAAGTTCTGAAATGAGGGGAAGCTCTGCTGATTTTATCAACCAATCACGTGCAAGCTAAAATGCTGCTTTTTATTTTTCTTGCATGTCCCCCCTCAAATCTACAGCGATTGCACTTGAAAGTGCACTTGTAGTGCAAAGTGGATTTATCTTTTTTGTAAATAACCCCTATACTGTTAGAGGTGCATCGGGGTCAGAGGACTGTGTCTGTGTCCCGACTCCCGAATGATTGGAAGCAAGCAAACATTGATTGATAGGCACTGGTTGGCAGCATTGATGGGCGCTGGTAGGCTGCATTGATGGGCGCTGGTGGGGTGGATTTGATGGGCGCTGGTGAGGCTGCATTGATCGGCGCTGGTGAGGCTGCATTGATGGGTGCTGGTAGGCTGCATTGATGGACACTGGTGAGGCTGCATTGATGGGTGCTGCTGAGGCTGCATTGATGGGTGCTGGTCGGCTGCATTGATGGGCGTTGGTCAGGCTGCATTGATGGGAGCTGGCAAGGCTGCACCGATGGGTGCTGGCAGGCTGCATTGATGAGTGCTGGTAGGCTGCATTGATGAGCGCTGGTAAGGCTGCATTTGATGGACGCTGGTGAGGCTGCATTGATGGGCGCCGGTGAGGCTGCATTGATGGGTGCTGGTAGGCTGCATTGATGGACACTGGTGAGGCTGCATTGATGGGTGCTGGTAGGCTGCGTTAATGGGCGTTGGTCAGGCTGCATTGATGGGCACTGGCAAGGCTGCACCAATGGGTGCTGGCAGGCTGCATTGATGGGTGCTGGTACGCTGCATTGATGAGCGCTGGTAAGGCTGCATTTGATGGGCGCTGGTAAGGCTGCATTTGATTGGCGCTTCATTAAAAAGGTGGGGTGTACATGGGCAGGGCAAGGGGGTGCAGTCAGGGGTGGAGCCAGGGGGTGCAGCAAAGTTAGGTTTCGCCTAGGGTGTCAAAAATCCTTGCACCAGCCCTGCTCCCACATATGTATTTCATAGGTGTATTTAGCTGTTTACCTAGAGTTCAGCTGTAACCTTGGTAACATAGAGACAAGATCATTTTTAAAGCTTACAGTCATACAGGTCAACTTTTGCATCGGGGCCCACAAGCTTCAAGCTGTGCCTCTGGCCTAGTCCATGAGGTGAGGTGCAGAAAAAAGTGGCCTCCTACATTTTAACACAGTGGGGTCCTAAACCCCTACTGCTACCCCATTACCCAGAGGCGTATCTAGTGTAAATGGAGCCTATGGCAAGCACTGAAACTGTGCCCCCTGTCAAAACATTTGAAACCCATCTTTTAGATAACCTTAACAAAAAAAACAGCTAACAAAACTGATTACTTGTTCTAGTGAGAAGGGCCACTGAAAATTCAAGTCCGAATCACCATCTTTACCTTCACCAGCGCAGGTAATCACATGCAAATACACACTTCAAACCGACTGATGGCAATCACTGACTGACTGATTACTAATGTTACCTTTATATTGGCTACTTCCTAATCCGTCACAGATTTTGATTTGCTTTAAAAATACATTATAAGAATGTTATTGTAATCTATTTCATTTAGTGTTTATGTGGTTATCAACACTGTATTCTTTACCTGAACCCCTGAACCTCTGAAAATCATCCTGTTTAGACAGTTTTTTAGCCATTGATAGTTCCTATTATACTATTATGCCTGAATTAATCATACTTAGTACCTTCTTCCCCTTAGCAATGTTTTGATTTTTTGCTTTCATTTTTTTCCCTTTTTCTATAAAGGCCTCTTTTACACAAGTGTACTTAAAGTGGAGTTTTACCCTTAAAAAAAAAAAAAAATTACACCAAAAACCTACAAAAAAATAGAAATTATTATTTTTTTAATAATCAGAAATTGCGATTGCTATGCGGATCTTCCTAATCTGGCTCTTCCTAGTCCGCGGCAGGTCTTCTTCCTCGTCCTCCTCGTGTTGCCTTCCGGGGAATGGGGCTTCGCTGCCTTCTGGGAACTGTGTGTATCCCAGAGAGTAGCCGCTCATTCACAAAGTGATGCGCAGTAGGAAACGGGCAGTGAAGCGGCAAGGCTCCACTGCCTGTTTCCCTTAGTGAGGATGGCGGCATCGGGACCTGCCACGATCAAGGGATCGGCCTCGGGGGGGCCGACATCACAGGCGCCTAGGACAGGTAAGTGTCCTTTTTAAAAGCCAGCAGCTACAGTGTTTGTAGCTGCTGACTTAAAAAAAAAAATGTTGGTGCAACCCCGCTTTATGCCCTCTGGCGGTATTCTCAAGTCTGGCTCGGGGTGGAATTTCATTACCAAAAGCGGTAACCCCGAGCCAGACTCGGGATCGCCTCACAGCAGCCACATGCATGGTTTACTTACCTTGTCCCTGGATCCTGCGATGCCGCCACTCTGTGTGATGGAGCGGTGTCTCCTCGCTCGATTCACAGTGTCCCTGTGTGCCGCCGAGCTCCGTTCCCTGCGACGTTACGATGCACGGGGCGGAGAATGGCGCCAAATTCAAAAAAGTAAATAAACACATTACATACAGTATACTGTAATCTTACAGATTACAGTACTGTATGTAAAAAAGAAACAACAACCCCTTTGTCCCTAGTGGTCTGCCCAGTGCCCTACATGTACTTTTATATAATAAAAACTGTTCTTTCTGCCTGCAAACTGTAGATTGTCCATAGCAACCAAAAGTGTCCCTTTATGTCAAAAGTGATTTTGACATAAAAAAAATTAAAAGTAACGACAGCGACAATTCTGCAACTGAGCAAATTTCAGTGATTTTGAGTTGATTACATTATTGAATCATTTTTATTATAATTATATTATTATTTGTTATAATTATTTATTATATTATAATTTATGATTTTGTTTTTCAAACTTTTTCATACCCGAGATGTCTACTAGACTCTTGTTCGGACAGATTTAAGTGAGTTATTCCTAAGAATTACAGGCCTACAATATAAAACGCCAAATTTCCTTGCAAAATAATGGTACCGCTTTCAGCACCTAAAATCTGAAATAATCATACAGCCAGGGAGGTTAAGGGTAAGTTCACCTTTGTACACTTTTTTTATTTTTCTAAATTCCAGCTTCCCTATACACCAATATAGAATTCATGTACTTTTTTTGAAAAAAACCATCAAAGCTTTCCATTAAATCTACAGTCACTTACCGTACTTTTCTTGTCCTAATCCACATTTCTAGATATTTCCATAAGTAATGTCTTTCTTTCTTACAGACTGTAGGTCATGACACAGGAAGGAGTTGACCAGCTGACCTCATTAGCACACACCCTTCATCATCCACCCTCCCATTCCCAGGTGCACGTTTTTTTTAATGAAATGCAATCAATTAGTGATCACCCTTCTCACTAAATACACAATATACAATCAGATTGCATAGTGTATGGGCATGTGTATACACCTAAAAGTAGTACATTTGGTGAGGAGAAAATTCTGGACAGCCGCACTCAAAATCAATGCCTTTATTAAAAAGAGGTAATAATCCAAAAAATGCAAGCCACAGAAAACAACGGAATACAGGAGCTGACATGCTTCACGCTTTCAAAAGTGCTTTTTCATAGCTATAACCCACACAGAAATGCATCCATGTCAATTGGGATGCAGCAGCTGCACGGACACAATCAATAATTTCACCCACACAGCTATAAAAATTGAAAGCAACAGCTGTGTAACACCAATGCATCCCTGTGCGGGCAAACACGGCCCTCGCACAGGCAAACAATTATTATATTGCAGCTTACCAGTTCCTAAATGTGGCGGCTTCATTCATTTTCTTTGTGATCCTGCCAGTAAGTCTGTTGTTTTGCAAAAGAACAAGCTGTCCTGCAGATGTAGAAGTTAGAGGGATGAGACAAACCTTTGGTGTGGGGCATTGTGCTGCTGGAACTTTTTTCCCTTGAGTGAGGTGTAATTTAAAGTGAATGGCCCCTCAACGTTCTGTCACACTTAACATGGTTTTGTTTGCACTACTACAATGCACGCATACCTGTGTGCAGCATATTACATTAGGATGTGCACCCTAAAGCTCAAATCTACACAAGTGTTTATGTGTCTACATATATATGGCCCCGGCACATCGATCTCCCAGCCGGAACAGTGAAAGAGAAGTGCGTAAACACTCCTCTTATGGCAGAGCCGGTAAGAGGGAGATCTTTCCCATCTTCCTGTTGGCACACAAAGCAAAATGCTAATGCGCATGGGGTGGCACATCTGGCACACCCTATGTGCACGCCTATGAATGCACCGCAACAGCAAATTGTAAATTCGGCCCTAGGGGCCGGTTCCCACTGGTGCGATGTCTGAGATCAGATGTGATTCACACTGCCGGGAGACATGCGATACAGGAACCCACAGTGGATTTGCAGGGTTTCGCATCGCAGCAATGTGAACCGGTCCTAAGGCTGCATTCACACCTAGGCATACAAAATCGCGGCGTTTTGTCCCGCGAATTGCGGCGAGAAATTGCGGCGTTTTGTACTGCGATTTGCGGTGTCAAAACGCAGCGATTGTGAATGCAGCCTCACCCCCTCTATGGAGATGGTTCACATCTCCTATGCCGAACGCCGAAAGCCGCCTGAAAAAAAGGTCCGGGACTTTTTTTCAGGCGGCAGGCGTACGGCGTTCGGCGTGGAGATGTGAACCATCTCCATAGAGGGCAATGTGTTTTCATCCCTCCAGCGTCTCGGGGCTGCTGCGGCGTCACACTACAGGCGACAAAGCGCCTAGGTGTGAATGGGGGCTAAGACCCCTTTCACACTGGGGTGGTTTTCAGGCACTTTAGCGCTAGAAATAGCCTCTGCTAAGCATATATATGCAAAATAGATGCAGCGCTAATAATAACATTTCTTTCTCGTACATCATGGGACACAGAGCGGCATATTCATTACTATGTGGGTTATATGGAGTACCTTCAGGTGATGGACACTGGCAATCTCAAACAGGAAGTGCCCCTCCCTATATAACCCCCTCCCATAGGAGGAGTACCTCAGTTTTTTCGCCAGTGTCTTAGGTGTTGGTCATGGTTTAGCTTACCTCCACATCCTTGGGATTAAGGTGGGCTAACCGGTTCTGTCCAAAGGCCTCAGTGCTAAAGTGGTCAGCAACCGGACCCCAAACCATTGGGGTGTAGCCCATAATGCTTTCTGTTCAGAGAGCTGGACCCTGGGCCCAGAACTTAGAAACCTTTGGGGGCCTAATGTTTCTGTTGCCAGGGTGCTATATGGGCCCAGGACAGTGGCTCCTTCATAGGAACCCAGGGCCTGAAGGTCTAGACGCCACCCACGGAGATGGGGGAAGATTGGACCTCTTGCTGTGCAAAAGTCCTGCAGGATGGAGCAGGTAAGTATTGGGGGAGCTTGCGGAACTTGGTTCTTAGCAGGTTCCCTACAGGGGGTGCACAGGGGGACAGGCCTGGGTATGCTCTGCATTGGCAAGGAATCACTATGTCTATGACAGAGACAGGATGATTAAATTTTTTTTCCCCAGTAATATGTGACCTCCCTGGTAAGTGTTGTTTAGCTGGGCTGCTGGCGCTAGGTGTGGGATCTCTGTAAGAGGGGAGTCTTTTCCCATGCTAAAAGGAGGTCTGTGACCTACCTAAAGGGCTTACCTGCCTGGGTGCCTGCGCTGCTCCGTCCTCCTCCATGTGTGATGGCCCCCGCCGACGGGCGCGCCCGAGATATAAACGATTTTCGCGCCGTTTTCGTGGTGGGGGCGCGTCCCGGTGGGCGGCGAATCACAAATAAAGGAAGGGGAGGTCCTTCCATTAGCTGCCAAGAGCTCAGTGTCATCCTGAGCTAGAGGAGAGGAGGACACAGAGCGGAGCACGCCGAGGACACCCGGTGGCGAAAGGAAGAATTGCAGTTTTTTCTAAGGACTGTCAAACCTACAGATAGGTTTTCTTTTCCTTTTTTCAGCAGATGGCTATTGGCAATACTTAGTGGGAGACAGAGTGGTTTCTTTTCCTCTTCAAAAGAAAAAAAAAAAAGAAGAAGGGAAAGAACTGCTGATCTCCCTTCTCAGTTTGGGCGTTAGTCTCTATCGCTCCCAAACCGACAGATCCCCTTAGCTACGTCTGTGGCTGGGTGATAGCAGGTGTACCTCGGTATTGTACCATGCCTTCTGGGTCAGAGGGTACAAGGGGTGGGGATTCCCCCGCAAAATCCAAGGGCTCAGACACGGCTATGCCGCTGCTCTCCCCACAGGACATATCAGGGCACGCCTTGATGGGACCTGGGGGATCTGGTGCTGGGGCTGATCCAGGTCAGTCCAACCCCGGCTTTGTCACTGAGAGAGTTCTTGCTGTTTCTTTAGGTGAACTAGAGAAAAGAATGGCAAAAAGGATAGCTAAAGCTATATCGGGTAGAAAGCGGACTAGGTCTCCGTCACCCGAGCAAGAACCCTCAGACACAGAAATCCTTTCCCTAGGGGAATTGGATAGACTTGACGCTTTGGACCAGGGTGGTTCAGAGATCGAGGATCTGGATACTGAGGGGTCTGGTTCAGCCTCCCAAGGGGAAAGTTTGTGGGTTCAGGCCTTAACGGACATGGTCCATGAGGCATTTAAGTTACCCATACCAGAACCTCAAGTATCGGCGGTTTCAGCTTTAGGCTCTTTAAGAACGCCTCAAAGCAACGCAGTTTTCCCGATCCATCCTCTACTCGAGGAGGTCATGTTTCAGGATTGGATTAAGCCAGATAGAGTCTTTTTACCACCTAAAAAATTCTCTGTTTTATATCCTATGGAGGAGAAATTCTCCAAAAGATGGGCGCCCCCGGCGGTGGATGCAGCCATCTCCTATGTGAACAAATCTTTAACTTGTCCGGTGGAAAACGTACAGGTGTTTAAGGATCCGGTTGATAAATGCTTGGAAACATTACTGAAAGCCTCCTTTACTTCAGCAGGGGGCGATAGTTCAGCCCGCTGTGGCTGCTATTGGAATTACCCAAGCATTATCAGATAAGACTAAGCAAATGCTTAAACTTATCCCTGCCCAGCAGGCAGAGGAATTTTCGGATATACCGAGGGCTATACACTTTACGGTGGATGCTATCAAGGACTCCATCCAGCAGGCATCACGTTTATCCTTATTTCTAATCCATATGAGAAGGCTCTTATGGTTGAAGAGTTGGGAGGCTGAGCCCCCATGCAAAAAGCTCCTGGTAGGGTTTCCCTTCCATGGAGGACGACTCTTCGGAGAAGATCTGGATAGATATATTCAGACTATATCAAGCGGCAAAAGCACTCTCTTGCCAGTCAAGAAGAAAGCCAGAGGGCCCGCGTTTAAGCGCCAGCCCTCCCCGGGACAGGGGCCCTCTAATACCAGACAGTATCGACGGCCTCCTGCAAGATCAGGCTTTAACAATAAGCCACAAGGCCAAGCCACTGGGGGCAAGAAGCAGTGGTACCGCAAGCCTGCGAAGCCAGCCCCCAAGTCGGCCTTATGAAGGGGCGCCCCCACCCACGATGGTGGGGGGAAGGCTACGTCTCTTTGCAGAAGTTTGGGAGGCCAGCATTCCCGACTGCTGGGTACGGTCTTCCGTGGCCACGGGCTACAAACTAGAATTTTCAGAATTCCCTCCTCCTCATTACCAGGAGTCAAGAGTACCAGGCGACCCGGTGAAGGGAGCCGCGTTGATGGCGGCATTGAATCATCTGCTGTGCCAGAAGGTGATAGTAGAAGTACCAGTCCAGGAACAGGGCTTGGGGTTCTACTCCAACCTGTTTATCATCCCAAAGCCCAACGGCGATGTCAGGCCAATTTTGGACTTAAAGGGAGTAAATGCGTACCTAAAGGTCCGCTCATTCCGGATGGAAACTATTCGGTCAGCTGTCGCCGTGCTCCAGAAGGACGACTTCATGGCGTCCATAGACATAAAGGATGCTTACCTTCATGTGCCAATTTTTCAGCCACATCAGGTATTTCTACGCTTCTCGGTGGCTCAGCGTCATTTCCAATTTGTGGCGCTCCCCTTCGGGTTGGCTACGGCCCCCCGGGTATTCACGAAGGTCCTAGCCCCAATCCTAGCCAATCTAAGGACCCAAGGGGGTCACGGTCCTAGCTTACCTGGACGACCTCTTGGTCGTAGACCACTCGTTTCCTGGCCTGGAACGAGCAGTCGCCCTCACGGTTCAGTACCTCGAGAGGTTCGGCTGGGTCCTAAATCGAGACAAATCAGCATTTCGGCCCACAAGGCAGCTGGAATATCTCGGCATGAGATTGGATACAGAGCAACAGAGGGTGTTCCTACCTCTATTAAAGGTCAAGGCCATCAAAGAGCTAGAACAAATAGTTCTGAGCAAGAGAAAGCCAACTGTTCGCCTATGTATGCGGCTACTAGGCAAGATGGTGGCCACCTTCGAGGCGGTACCGTATGCTCAGAGCCACACTCGCATCCTGCAGGCAGCCATCCTGTCAGCATGGAGCAAGAGGCCTCAGGCCTTGGAGATTCCTTTGCCACTCTCACCAAGAGTCCGGCAAAGTCTATCTTGGTGGTTAAACCCTCAGAATCTCCTGAAGGGAAAGACGTTCAGTCCTGTGACCTGGAAGATAGTAACCACAGACGCCAGCCTGATCGGCTGGGGAGCAATTTTGGATGGTTGCACTCGCCAGGGCACTTGGGCAGCGGCAGAGAAGCAGTTGCCCATCAATATCTTGGAGCTCAGAGCTGCCCGACTAGCCCTCAGGGCTTGGACGTCCAAACTGCAGGGGTTTCCCGGTGAGAATACAATCGGACAATGCCACGGCGGTGGCATACATAAATCACCAAGGGGGAACCAAGAGTCAAGCCGCTCAGAAAGAAGTGAGCTTGATTTTCTTGTGGGCAGAAGCCCATGTGCCCTGCATATCGGCTATATTCATTCCCGGAGTGGACAACCTACAGGCGGACTTCTTAAGTCGCCAGACTCTATTGCCGGGGGAGTGGTCTCTGCATCCACAGGTCTTTCAGACACTCTGCCAGAAGTGGGGAGTGCCGGACGTGGATATCATGGCATCGAGACTAAACAAGAAGCTAGACAGGTTCATGTCCCGCACAAGGGATCCCAGAGCCTGCGGAACCGATGCGTTAGTTTGCCCTTGGCATCAGTTCAAACTTCTTTATGCATTTCCCCCGCTCCAGTTACTACCCCGCCTGCTGCGCAGGATCAGGGTGGAGCACATACCAGTCATCCTGGTAGCTCCAGCATGGCCCAGAAGGGCATGGTATTCATTAATCCTGAAGATGGTAGTGGGAGACCCTTGGACTCTTCCTCTACGGCCAGACCTGCTATCGCAAGGTCCGATCCTCCACCCTGCCTTACGGCATCTAAATTTGACGGCCTGGAAGCTGAATCCCTGATTCTCAGGGGTAGAGGTCTGTCTCAGAAAGTAATCTCTACCCTAATCAGAGCCAGGAAACCGGTCTCTAGGGTGATTTATTACAGGGTCTGGAAGGCCTATGTAGGCTGGTGTGAGTCCAAGCGATGGCTTTCTCGCAAATTTACCATCGATAGAGTATTACGTTTTCTCCAGCTAGGAGTGGATAAAGGACTGGCATTAAGCACAATCAAAGGACAGATTTCAGCTTTGTCAGTGTGGTTTCAGCGGCCGCTGGCCACCCACTCGCTAGTTAAGACCTTCCTTCAAGGGGTCTTACGTATTAATCCTCCAGTTAAATCCCCGCTTTGTCCGTGGGATTTAAATCTTGTTCTGTCAAGTTTACAGAAACAACCTTTTGAGCCGTTGGCTGAAATTCCTTTGGTTTTACTAACAAGGAAGTTAGTATTTTTGGTAGCCATAGTTTCCGCCAGAAGAGTATCGGAACTGGCAGCCTTATCCTGTAAGGAACCATATCTTATTTTACATAAGGACAAGGTCGTTCTCCGCCCTCATCCTTCCTTCCTACCGAAGGTTATATCCAGTTTTCATCTAAACCAGGATTTGGTATTACCATCCTTCTTCCCTAAACCTACTTCCAGAAAGGAAGGGTTGCTGCATACCCTGGATATTGTCAGGGCCATGAAGGCCTATCTTAAAGCTACAGAGAAGATCCGGAAAACAGATGTGTTGTTCATTTTACCAGATGGGCCCAAGAAGGGGCAGGCAGCTGCAAAATCCACCATCTCGAGATGGATTAAACAGTTAATCTCTCAGGCCTACGGCTCGAAAGGGTTGCCTCCTCCGTTATCATTAAAGGCTCATTCTACTAGGGCCATGGGCGCCTCCTGGGCAGCACACCACCAGATCTCTATGGCTCAAGTTTGCAAGGCGGCAACCTGGTCTTCTGTCCACACGTTTACAAAATTCTACCAGTTGGACGTAAGAAGGAATACTGATACAGCCTTTGGGCAGGCAGTGCTGCAGGCTGCAGTTTGTGACCCTCGGATTCCGGGGGCTCTCTTTTGAGTTAAATTTAAAATTTAAAATGATTTTTTCTCAACTAAGTTGGATTTATTATGATTTAAGTATATCTCTAAATTAAATCCTTTTGTCTTGGGAAGATGTTCTCCCTCCCCTCATTGTAAGCATTGCTTTGGGACATCCCATATAGTAATGAATATGCCGCTCTGTGTCCCGTGATGTACGAGAAAGAAAAAGGGATTTTTAATACAGCTTACCTGTAAAATCTTTTTCTTGGAGTACATCACGGGACACAGAGCTCCCACCCCTCTTATGGGGACCATTTTGGGAGGCATACTGCTTGCTACAAAACTGAGGTACTCCTCCTATGGGAGGGGGTTATATAGGGAGGGGCACTTCCTGTTTGAGATTGCCAGTGTCCATCACCTGAAGGTACTCCATATAACCCACATAGTAATGAATATGCCGCTCTGTGTCCCGTGATGTACTCCAAGAAAAGGATTTTACAGGTAAGCTGTATTAAAAATCCCTTTTTTCACATTTTCAAGTGAAACGAAGGATGAAAAAGGAAAACCAAAGCAGAGTCCCAATAGAATTCCAGTCCATAAATGAAAAATTTACAACACCCATCCATGTAAGGCATGGGTCTTCAAACTATGGCCCTCCAGTTGTTCAGGAACTACAATTCCCATCATGCCTAGTCATGTCTGTGAATGTCAGATTTTTACAATGCCTCATGGGATGTGTAGTTCCGCAACAGCTGGAGGGCCGTACTTTTAGGATCCCTGATGTAAGGTATAGATGGAAAACTGCAGAAGAGGAAACCGTGAAAGATCCTTCTTACAATGTGCATCCAACTCCACACCCAAGTGAGTAAGTAGCCTGCTTACCAGCTCTCCGTAACCACTAAAATAGTAGTCTCACCAAGCTCAGGGAAATCGGTCTCCAAGGACCCTTAATGTTGTCTGGAACTGCAGCTTTGCTGGTAACACTCGAAAACATAGGAAAGAATTGCTCCCAGTGCAGTACTTTATATAAGATGAATTTAATAAAATAAGTGGGTTACACTTACAAAATAAAAGCCGTTCACAAGCAATGCAGCAGCATTTCTCATAATGGGAACCGCGGCGTCCCACTTCTTTTCACTTCCTGTTTCGTTTTCCCAACGGCCTCCTGAGAGGAAAAACGTGATGATGTCACCGTCGCAGGTTCCAACTTACGCGTTTTGGCACTACCAGACATCGTCTGCGGATTGGCCAAGTGGAGCCTCTGCTAAGTGCCTGAAAACTGCATCCCATTCATTCCAGTGTGTCTTTTCACACTGGGCGGCGCGCTTGCGGGACGTTCTGAAAAGTCCTGCAAGCAGCATCTTTGGAGCAGGTTGGGTGCACTGTATCTCATTAGAATGAATGGGCAGCGATTTCAAAGCGCCTTAAAAGCGGGAGTTTTTTAACCCTTATTTTGGGTTAAAAGCGCCCTGCTAGTGGAAGAAAAAATAAGTGGCGCTTTCAGTGTGAAAACATGCTTAAACATGCTGGAGGGAACTCAAAAAAGCCCTAATGACACTTTTCTGGTGCCAGATTAAAAAAGACCTAATGACACTTTTCTACTGCCAGATTAAAAAAGACCTAATGCCAGTTTCAGTAGCTTGACCGACATGTGCAGCATGGATTCAGGTATTTTTTGATAGCATCAATTTTACAAAGCGGTGCTATGGCTGCACCAAATTAAAAAATAATTTCCCTTTAGTGTATAGATAAATAGCCAGATTCAGCACAACTGGCATAACTTTGAGTCGGCGTAGCGTATCGCATATACGCTACGCTTCCGTAAGTCAGAGAGGCAAGTGCTGTATTCACAAAGCACTTGCCTCGGCCTCGGCAATGGGCCGGCCTAAGCGCGCCTAATTCAAATGTGGAACAGGGGGCGTGTTTTATGTAAATGACTGGTGACCCGACGTGATTGACGTTTTTTTACGAACGGCGCAATGCGCCGTTCGTGAAAGAATCCCAGTGCGCATGCATCGGATAGAATGCCTAAGATACGTCGAACACTGCCTACGACGTGATGTAACTTACGCACAGCCCTATTCGCGTACGACTTATGCAAACGACGTAAAAAGATAGGCCTGTTCTGACGTCCATACCTTGCATGGGCTCCGCCACCTAGGGAGCAGCTTTATATTTTCGCCGGCGTATCTCTTCCGTAAACGGCGTAACTAATTGCGACGGGCGTACGTACGTTCGTGAATCGGTGTATCTTGCTCATTTGCATATTCAACGCAGAAAACAACGGAAGCGCCACCTAGCGGCCAGCCTAAATTTGCACCCTAAGATATGACGGCGTAGGAGACTTACGCCACTCGTATCTTCGCCTAATTTAAGCGTATCTGGTTTCCAGAATACGCTTAAATTTACGACGGCGTAGATTCAGAGTTACGATGGCGTATCTACTGATACGCCGGCTTAACCCTACGTGAATCTAGCTAAAAGAAACTAAATGTGATTAAGAAAAACTTTAAGCTGGTGTACAGAGACAGGCAGTGATATATTTGCATACTGGTGTGACATATGGGCCTGCAGTACGTGTGAGTTGTGGAATTGGCAAAGTGGACCACTAATTACAAGCATTGTTGGACCACCTTGGGTGTAGGCCTAGGTGGTAAACTGTCGTTGGTGAGTCGGGGGAGCCAACCCGCAATCGGTCCCTGCAGTGACAGAACAGGGATCTTCCTTGTTGTGTAAACAAGGCCAATCTCCGTTCTGACAGGGGAGATCACACAGATCCTGTCATTCTGCTATGCAGGAAGACGATCTGTGTTTCCCCAGGCAGCCCATCCCCCATACAGTTAAAACACACTTGCCATTAGTACAATAACAGTGCATATTTTTAGCACTGATCACTGTAATAATGTCACGGTTCCTAGAAAAAAGTGTAAAAAAATTCAGTTCGGTGTCTTTCCGCTGCAATGTCGCAGTCCCGCTAAAAATTGCAGATCACTGCCATTACTAGTAAAAAATAAATAATAATAAAAATGACATAAATCTATTCCCTATTTGCAGACGCTATAAATTTTGCACAAACCAATGGATATGCGCTTATTGCTTTTTTTTTTTATCAAAAATATGTAGAAGAATACATATCGGCCTAAACTGAGGAAGAAATTTGTTATTTTAATATATTTTTGGTGGCTATTTATTATAGCAAAAAGTAAAAAATATTGCTGTTTTTTTTTTTTAATTGTCGCCCTTTTTTAGTTTATAGCGCAAAAAAATTGAAAAAAGGAGAGGTGATCAAATACCACCAAAAGAAAGCTCTATTTGTTGGGAAAAAATGGCGGCAATTTTGTTTAACGTACAACATCGCACGACCACGCAATTGTCAGTTAAAGCGCCGCATCGCTAAAAATTGTCCGGTCATTAAGGGGGAAAATCTTCCAGTCCTTAAGTGGTTAAACAGTTCCATAAGGATAAAAAAGGGGTAAAGCCATCCAATGAGCATACAAACTCACCAAGATGATCCCTGCTGACATCACTGATTTCTTTGAGGACAGGAAGATCTTGAAGTCGCCTATAAGAAAAGCAATACAATCTTTAAATCAGTTGATGACTAAAAATAAATACAACACAATAATGAATGTATGTCTTTATAAATGCATGTATGTGTGTTAGGTGTGTGAAACGATGCAGGTAAAACAAGCAACCTGGGAATTCGTCCAATTTTCTTTCCATTTGTTCTATAGCATTGCAGGCAGAATGCCAGAACAGCACAGCTCCCCTCTCTGCATTCTGATTAGGCAGCAATAGCAACATTGGCCTGAAGGTGGCAGCAGAGGCATCGCTTTGTGACGTGTGATGTCAGTGTAAACGCTGCTGAGAGATACAGTCAGGAAGAGGCGAAAGGATCTTTTATAAAACTCGTTCATACTGCCTATCAGTTGGCTTTTGGAGGCAGTAGAAGGTTATCGTTTGCGTTTCAGTTTTATTTTGTTCACGCATAAATAGCTATAATATGGGAATTCCCTTTGTACAAGTGTGTGACGTAGGCAGGTGTCGGTGTGATAAGCCTAGTGACAACAGACACACCCAGGCCGGCAATAGCTCAGCAGTTACTTCTTAACACGACATGCGTTGTATTAATTCCCTTTGGGGGTTCGAATCCTGCGGGCGCTAACTGGCCCTTTTATTATTTCTGCTGTTTTTTAGCCCTCTGTTTCACTTTTTGTATGTAATAAGCTAATTTATTTCCTCTCTTTGTGTTATTTTATACCCATTTTCCCACAGCATCGGACAGGGCTGGACTGAGACCAAAATTTGGCCCTGGACTTCATCCAGACCGGCCCACTTTAAATTGGCAAACATGCACAAAAACAGTATATAAACTATACGCAATTGTGCAAAAAAACATAAGTAGCATAACATAAGGAGTCCTCACTCACCTCTTTTATTATTTCACTTATTCTCCTCTGTATTTTTCTCATCCTTCTCACATCACTGCATGAAGTGGAGGGCGACACTGAAACCGGCCCACTGAGCCATCGGCCCACCGGGAAACTCCCTGTAGTCCCGATGGCCAGTACATGCCTGGCATCGGATTATATAGGCACATATTGTCTAAAAAGGACTGATAAATTGCCACTGCACCGCAGCAAGTACTAAGGTTCACACAGCAAAGCATAAGAAAAAAAAACATGCGGGCAATCCTAGCTGTACGAGGTATGTACAGCAAAAACAAAAAAACAAACGGCATACTGTGAATGTAGAGAGTAAGCTGGATGTAATGTTAGAAAATCGTTTTTAGGGTGAACCCCCGCTTTAACTGCTACCCGTAGATATAAGTCGCCAGAATGGGACAGCTGCGCAAAGCAGCGTACAGGTACGTTGCTTTGAATTTGCTGCCGTGAGCTGTGCCCGTGGGACCCACAGACTCAATGTCCGCCGGTGTCTTGCGATCATGTCACAGAGCGGCAGAACAGGGAGATGCCTGTGTAAACAAGGCGTTTTCCTGTTCTGCCTAGTGACAGGCAGGGATGGACTGGCCATTGGGACTACAGGGAGTTTCCCGGTGGGCCGATGGCTCAGTGGGCCGGCTTCAGTGACAGGGGACTGCCGGCCCCCTCCGGTCCTCTGTCTCTGCCTTTCCGCAGTGCTCACCTCCTCTCCCTCCCCACAGCGCTTACCTGGGGGGAACAGAGAGGCAGGGGGAGGACCAGAGGAGCAGGGGGGACGACAGAGGAGCATGGGGGAGGGGACAGACAGCTGACTCAACAGCTATGGCCTGGGAGTTTCTCACTTCTGCCTAATCTTGTTCAGCTTCCCCTCTGGTACTGCCTATAAGAGTACCAGTACCAGCCATTCTACTCTAATAAAGCAGAACGGCTGGGGGCTAGTGAAGGGGGAGAGGGGGCTTTGGTGGCCGGGGGGGGGGGGGTGCTGGAGTTGTCCGGCCGCCATGGGAGAGACCTGTCAAAGTGGGCCAGTCTGGATGAAGTCCAGGGCCACATTTTTGTCCCAGTCCAGCCCTGGTGACAGGACACTGATCTACTGCTCCCTGTCATTGGGAGCAGTGATTACTATCGTGTCACTCGTAGCCCAGCCCCCTCCCAGTTAGAATCACTCCCTAGGACACACTTAACCCCTTCCTCGCCCCCTAGTGGTAAACCCCTTTCCTGCCAGTGTCATTTACACAGTAATTAGTGCATTTTTATATCACTGATCGCTGTATAAATGACGGTGGTCCCAAAATAGCGTCAAAAGTGTCCGATGTGCCCGCCATAATGTCACAGTCACCATAAAAATTGCAGATCGCCGCCATTATTAATAAAAAGAAATTATAATAAAAATGCCATAAAACTATCCCCTATTTTGTAGACGCTATAACTTTTGCGCAAACCAATCAATATAATAGAAGAATACATATCGGCCTAAACTGAGGAAAAAAATAATATATATTTTTGGGGGATATTTATTATAGCAAAAATTATTGCTTTTTTTTGTTCATAGCACATAAAAAACTAAAAACCGCAGAGGTGATCAAATACCACCAAAAGAAAGCTTTATTTGTGGGAAAAAAAGGCCGTCAATTTTGTTTGGGAGCCACGTCACACGACCGCGCAATTATCAGTTAAAGAGACACAGTGCCGAATCGCAAAAAGTGCTCTGGTCAGGAAGGGGGTAAATTATTCCGGGGCTGAGGTGGTTAAAGCAGAACTAAACCCATTGATTTAATAGCTTCCCAAAACAGTTAGACCCCTTTCATATGAGGCGGATTCTGACCTCATAAGCAGGGGATCATCTCACAGATCTGATCTGAGCACGCGGCCGACACATTCGTGTCCGTCCACTTTCTGAAAAGTGAGAGAACGTCACTAGCACACCACTAGCCAGATTCAGAGAGAGCGCCGTCGTAACTCTGAATCTGCGCCGTTGTAAATTTAAGTGTATTCTCAAATTGAGATACACTTAAATCTAGCTAAGATACGACCACGGGCGCCATCGTATCTTAGCTGTCTATTTAGGCCGCCGCTAGGGGCGGGTACGCTGATTTACGCCTAGAATGCGTAAATCAGCGAGATACATCAGCGAGATACGCCTATTCACGAACGTACGCTTGCCCATCGCAGTAAAGATACGCCGTTTACGTAAGGCGTTTTCAGGCCTAAAGTTATTCCACCAAAAAGATGGTGCAGCCAATGTTAAGTATGGACGTCGGAACCGCGTAAAATTTTTACGTCGTTTGCGTAAGTCGTCCGTGAATGGGGCTGGGCGTAATTTACGTTCACGTCAAAACCAATAAGTCTTTGCGGCGTAATTTGGAGCATGCGCACTGGATTATGTCCACGGACGGCGCATGCGTGAATCCAGCTATACGTATCTGCAGAATGGGCCGAGAATGGGTCCAAAGCTTTATTTAATGATCACATTGTCATAGTTGCCAACATTTGAAAACAATTTCCAGGGACACTTTGCAGCACAGCTATTAATTAATTACCACACTCACTTCCCAGAAGCTCCACCCACTCCGCATAATCTTTGCCTACTTATTCTATTATCAGACACGATACATTGGACTAGAACCCCTACACACCACCTTGTTTACTAACACAATAATAAATCACAGAGGCTCACACATAATGCTGTGTAAAGTGCAGCACTCACCAAGTCTCCTAAGGCTATGCTGTTGGCTTAGCACCTCCTCTCTGTGGTGGAGTCTTCTCACCACCCACTGACACAATGGACAGTAAGCACTCACTATGAAGAGAAGGAGTCCAAGATGTTGTGGAGCTCACACACTACTGTACCAGCCACTCTCCTACACACCGCCATATATATATATAAGGATGTCCCCAAACAACAGGCTGCCTCGCACACTATAATTCCCGGCGGCAGGGACAGAGCCTTCCCCCCCTCCCCAGGGAACCGCACTGACTCCTTCTCAAAGAACACATGCTCTGAGTTCTCTCACCGCTTCGGGAAGTGTTCTCCTCCTCCCCCGACTCTCTGATTGGCTGCTCCTCCCCTTGCCACTGAACACAAGGGGAATAATCCTTGTGTCTGCAGTGGCGGCCATCTTTTTGTAGCCCGCCTGCCGTTTTCCAAAACACAGATTTTCCTGGCGGGACAAAAGCAAAATCCGGGACGAGGGTCCCAAATCCGGGACTGTCCCGGCAAAAACGGGACTGTTGGCAACTATGCATTGTTACAGCAGAAGCAATGTTTCGGAGCTTGGCATGACCCCTTTATCAGTCATGTGATGAACTGAAGGCGTCCTGCGAGACCCCGAAACACTGCTTGTGCTGTAACAATGTGATCAATAAATAAAGCTTTGGACCCATTCTGGAGATCCATATTGTGCTGGTGGCTCTGCCTATCTTTGGGTCCAGCCAATTGTTGCTGCAGCACCCACTTACACACACGTCCATATCTTCAGGATGGGAGCAGTATGTTGGAGTTTCCCACTCACCTGCGCTTATGGAAAATATATCAAAAAGAAAAAAAGTAAGTGATAGATAATAACAAGTGTAGCAAACCCCCAAGGGAGCTGCTTTTGTTTGTTCAGTCCGTTACTCTGCCTTTCAACCTCAATGAACTGTCCCAGCCCCTCTGGCACACCTAGCAATGTGATTAATGGAATAACTCAGCAGGAATACATAACACAGTTCTTCCTGTAGTTTACTTGAAGAAAGGTAAAATTCAGGTTAACATTAGTCAGCCAGGGCCTGTGTAAGTACCCAGGACTTGGTTGAAACAGTTTAAAGAAAACAGTCAGGAACACTATGCAAACAACAAAAGCAATAGGTAACAATAGGTAACACTATGTACAGATTAAATAGACTCCCCAATAACTTTTGGTGTGTGTGTGTGGGATGCTGTAACTAAATGGGAACCCCAGGCCGGCCTTCGATACCTCCAGTACCCACCCAGTGAAATGATATCAATACCTGTGGTGTGTCCCCTTTAAGAGCAACCACAGTAATGTCCTGGAGGCAAAGCTTTGCGTTTTATTATCTTCACCAGCAATGTAGGAGCTCTGTGGACAATACTTGGATGTGGTATTCTATGAAAAGCATTAAATGTTTCTGGGCAAAGCCCCCTCACCAAATCCTGTACATAGTCAGAGGTCCTCCCCTGAGCGATCGATCTTAGATGCAGGTGTGCCGCAGTGGCATTCAGTCCTAGAGCTGTTGCAGGGTGTCCTTCTTTAGCATGGACAGTCTGTTCCTCTGGGCTGGAGCTACATGAAAAATCTGTTCCTCTGGGCTGGAGCTGCATTAACAATCTGTTCCTCTGGGCTGGAGTTGCAGGCTGTGTGTCCCTTGGTAGGCCACGATTCCACACACACATAGAGTGCAGATACTCACCTGATGGAGTGCAGGCAAAAAGAGGCTTTGGCCTAGTTCCTCTGGCTTTTTATCTCCTCTCCCACAATCCTTTGCTGCTGTCTCATGATTGGCTCAGGCTCTTCCAATAGGGAGTTTACAGACAACCTCCAATAGGGAGTTTCCAAACAGCAGTACTGACTGTCTGTGTGTGAAGAGAGAAAGGGGGGTGAAAAAGTCCATGCTGCTGCAGCAGACAGCTGTCCCCTAATAGATTAGATCCGTCTGGAGAAGTAGCTGCTACACAAGGAAGTCACAAGGACAGTGATGTAATGCGTGGGAGGAGCTGAGTGGTGACGCTATCGCTGCTGAGTGTTGGATTGCGGCTGCATACAATGTTTTAAAGACAAAATTACTCCATTACTGTAGTAAGTGCAATTACTCTTAATAAATTCTGGTTTTATGACATACTACACCATGAGAGGCCACCTTGTGTTCTTCTGAGCTTACTTGCAACAGAGAAGATAGACTTCCTGCAGGGATCTCCAAACTACGGCCCTCCAGCTGTTGCGGAACTACACACCCCATGAGGCATTGTAAAACTCTGACATTCACAGACATGACTAGGCATGATGGAAATTGTAGTTCTTGAACAACTGGAGGGCCATAGTTTGTAGACCCCGATAGAGACAGATGGTCTCATAAAGAGGCACATACCAAGTGTTACTATACAGGAAGGTAGCATTCCTAAGGAAACCTAGGAAGGGAAGGCCATCATATGCATACCCCAAGGAGGAAAAAAAGCACAGTAGACCTAACAATATATGTTTTTAGATCCATACCTTAAAGTGGAGCTCCACCTAAAAATGGAGCTTCCGCTTTTTGGAACCCCCCCCCCCCCCCTCCAGTGTCACATTTGGCACCTTTCATGGGGGAGGGGGGTGCAGATAACTGTCTAAGACAGGTATTTGCACCCACTTCCAGGAATAGGAACTGCGGCAGCCACGCCCCTACCCACAGCCCCCACTGTCTTCTGGAAAACACACTGTTCCCAGGAGAAAGTGGGGGCCAGTGACGGCGCGTCGCGCTACTCGCGAATGCGCAGTAGGAAACTGGGCAGTGAAGCCGCAACGATTCACTTTCCGATTTTCCAACCGAGGATGGCGGCGGATGCAGCCGAGGGACGAGTCCATTTTTTAAAAGTCAGCAGCTGCATTATTTCTAGCTGCTGGCTTTAAAAAAAATAAAAAAATTGGCGGAACCTCCGCTTTAAGGTGAGTGCATTGGAGTGAAGGTGGTGAGATCCACTTGCATGATGGTGTTAATGTATGACATCCTTTAAACACAAAGTGAAGGAAGATTTTTATTTGGACTCACATTTTTGGGACTATAAGAAATTTGTGTATTGAGACTACAGACACCATTTCACAGATTTTGCATTATATTATTGAATATTTGGTCTTTTTTTTGCTTTGATTTTGATTCTTTATACAGTATTGTTATATGTTTATTTAACCTCCCTGGCGATATGATTATTTCAGAAAAAAGGTGCTGGAAGCGGTACCATTATTTGCAAGGAAATTTGGCATTTTATACTGTAGGACTGTAATTCTTAGGAATAACTCACTCAAATCTGACCAAACAAGAGTCTAGTAGGCATCCCGGGTATGAAATTATTTTAAAAACAAAATTATAAATTATAATATAATAAATAATTATAAATAATTATAACAAATAATAATATAATTATAATAACAATTATTCAATAATGTAATCAACTCAAAATCACTGAAATTTGCTCAGTTGCAGAATTGTCGCTGTCATTATTTTTATTTTTTTATGACGAATTTCCCCACAAATCGCTATCGCACAATTCTGCAAGTGATTATAATTTATTATCGCTGTTTTCTAGCTGCTCTAAAACCTTTTTTGACATAAAGGGACACTTTTGGTTGCTATGGACAATCTACAGTTTGCAGGCAGAAAGAAAAGTTTTTATTATATAAAAGTACATGTAGGGCACTGGGCAGACTACTAGGGACAAGGAGGGGGGGGGGGGGTGTATTTTTTACATACAGTACTGTAATCTATAATATTACAGTATACTGTATGTAAGGTGTTTGTTTATCTTTTTGAATTTGGCGCCGTTCTTCGCCCCCCTACGTCGTAACGTCGCAGGGAACAGAGATCGGCGGCACACAGAGGCACTGTGTGAATCGAGCGAGGTCCCGCTCGCTCAGAAAGCGCGGTGGCATCACTGGATCCAGGGACAAGGTAAGTAAACCAAGCCTGTGGATTCTGCAAGGCAAGCCCGAATCTGACTCGGGGTTACCAATCGCAGCACAAAAATGTAACCCTGAGTCAGACTCGGGAATACCGCCAAGGGGGTTAAGCACATGCTATATGTCTGCACAGACTTTGATGTCACATATTGCACTTCACAAAGGATTCATTTCTGTTTGGGCGTGCTGCATAGTTGTTATTAATTATGTATACCTTGCGGGAACACGTGTAGATGTGAGCAGCACCCTTTCATATTAGTATAATTAGGTGATACACATACACATCATTTAGTAATTAGTAGCGTGAAGGTTCTCACTATTGTTTCACAGATAATAACAAAGTGAAAATTTGTTATCTCAATACTGCTGGCTTAAATTAATAAACAAAACTTGAGAATACTCCATGCACACTGGAAGCTAAAAAAAGCTATAAAAAACACACGGTTTTTAGCGTTTTTGCAATAGTGTTTATTAGCGTTTTTCAGTGTAGCTTTTTTTTTTCAATGGATAAAAAAACGCTAAAAAACGAGCTGCGTTTGAGCGTTTATTAGCGTTTATCTGCGTTTTCTTTGCGTTTTTTCCCGCCGAAAAACAGCACTTTGAACTAAAATTTCTGGCGTTCAGAAAAAAGCTCAGAAACTCCACTGCTCATTAACACTAAAAAACTTCCATGTGTGCATGGACACATAGGCTAACATAGAGTGCAGTTTATGGGCTTTAATAAAAAAGAAGCTAAAACGCCAATAAACTGCAGTTTATCAGCTTCAGTGTGCATGGAGCCTAATGCCTAGTACACATGATAGGATTTATCCGCGGATACGGTCCTCCGGACCGTTTCCGCGGATAAATCCTCTGAGGATTTTGATCCGATGGAGTGTACACACCATCGGATCGAAATCCGTGCCGAATTTCCATCGCGATGACGTGTCGCGCCGTCGCCGCGTCATCATCGCGGTGACGGCGCGACACGTCATCGCGATGGAAATTCGGCGCGGATTTCGATGCGCGACGCTGTCATATAAGGAATTCCACGCATGCGTCGAATCATTACGACGCATGCAAGGGATGGGTTCGAACGGATCGATCCGGTGAGTCTGTACAGACCACCGGATCGATCCGCTGGAGCCGATTCCAGCGGATAGATTTCTTAGCATGTTAAGAAATTTTTATCCGCTGGAAATCGGTCGGCCCGAAATATATCCGCGGATAAATATCCGCTGGATCATACACACCAGCGGATCTATCCACTGAAACCGATACGCGGATCAATTTCAGCGGATCGATTCTCTCGTGTGTACGGGGCCTAAGGCCCCTTTCACACTGGGGCGTTTTTCGAGTGTTATTCGAGAGAAGCTTCATCTGCAATCCCAATGTGCTGGTAAAGCACCGCTAAGACCCCTAACATTTTAGGGCATTTTTGCAGTGCCTCAGTGTGAAAGGGTAAGGCGTTTTTACAGCGCTTTCAATTCATTTCAATGGAGAGGGGCGTTTTTTTCAGCGCCCAAAAGCTGCTCCAAAGATGCTGCTTGCAGGACTCAGTGTGAAAGGGTCCATTGAGATGCATGGAGCATGGTGAGCATTTTAATAGCGCTATTTTTAACGCTAAAACGCTGTAAAAACGCTTCAGTGTGAAAGGGGTCCAAGAGAATACATACATATACTCCTTTCTCCTCAAAGAAAAGTGAATTAGAACAAATAATTATACAAAGTTTACAAATCCTCAAAAAGGGTAATATTAAAATACTGTATTAAATTTTCCTTATGCAGTCCACACATAACAATAAATAAAAGTGAATATCAATCGTGTCTTTATACAGTCCACCAGAGCTGCTAATAGAAATCATGGGGCCCCGTACAGCCTACCTGATTGGGCCATCTTCAGCCCCAACCGCACCCCTGGCCCTGTCCCCTCCCTAGACCCCAGCTTGAAACAAAGTGCCATCTATAGTAAATATGTGCAGTACAATACTGTATAATCACCACACCATCTCTAGTAAATATTTGCAGTGTAATGCAATATAATCACCACACCATGCCACCCATAGTAAATATATTTACATAGTTAGTCAGGTTGAAAAAAGACATAAGTCCAACAAGTTCAACCATAAGGAATAAAATAATAATAGTATCGTACAATCACATAAACCCAATTTTATACCCACAGTTGATCCAGAGGAAGGCAAAAAACCCCAGCAAAGCATGATCCAATTTTCTACAGCAGGGGAAAAAATTCCTTCCTGATCCCCCGAGAGGCAATCGGATATTCCCCGGATCAATTTTACCTATACATGTTAGTATCCAGTTATATTATGTACATTTAGGAAAGTATCCAGACCTTTCTTAACCCCCTTGGCGGTTTTCCAGAGTCTGACTCGGGGTTACATTTTTGTGCTGCGATCGGTAACCCTGAGTCAGACTCGGGCTCGCCTTGCTGAATCCACAGGCAGTGTTTACTTACCTTGTCCCTGGATTCAGCGATGACACCGCACTGTGTGAGCGGGTGCTCTCTGCCTCTGTGTGCCTCTGTGTGCCGCCGATCTCCGTTCCCTGCGACGTTACGACGCACGGGGGCGGAGAATGGCGCCAAATTCAAAAAGGTGAACAAACACATTACATACAGTATACTGTAATCTTATAGATTACAGTACTGTATGTAAAAAATACACACCCCCCTTGTCCCTAGTGGTCTGCCCAGTGCCCTACATGTTCTTTTATATAATAAAAACTGTTCTTTCTGCCTGCAAACTGTAGATTGTCCATATCAACCAAAAAGTGTCCCTTTATGCCAAAAATGGTTTTAGAGCAGCTAGAAAACAGCGATAATAAATTATAATCACTTGCAGAATTTTGCGATAGCGATTTGTGGGGAAATCTGTCATAAAAAAATTAAAGTAATGACAGCGACAATTCTGCAACTGAGCAAATTTCAGTGATTTTGAGTTGATTAAATTATTGAATAATTTTTATCATAATTATATTATTATTTGTTATAATTATTTATAATTATTTATTATATTATAATTTATAATTTTGTTTTTAAAAAAATGTCATACCCGGGATGCCTACTAGACTCTTGTTTGGTCAGATTTAAGTGAGTTATTCCTAAGAATTACAGGCCTACAGTATAAAACGCCAAATTTCCTTGCAAATAATGGTACCGCTTTCAGCACCTAAAATCTGAAATAATCATACCACCAGGGAGGTTAAAGCACTTTACTGAGCTGGCCAGAACCACCTCTGCAGGGAGTCTATTCCACATTTTTACAGCTCTTACTGTGAAGAAACCTTTCCATATTTGGAGGTGAAATCTCTTTTCCTCTAGACGTAAAGATTGCCCCCTTGTCCTCAGTGATCACCGTAAAGTGAATAACTCAAGATCAAGTTAACTATATGGACCCCTTATATATTTGTACATGTGGATCATATCCCCCCTTATTCTCCTCTTCTCAAGAGTGAATAAATTCAGTTCCTCTAATCTTTCCTCATAGCTGAGCTCCTCCATGCCCCTTATCAGTTTGGTTGCCCTTCTCTGCACTTTCTCCAGTTCTCCGATATCCTTTTTGAGAACTGGAGCCCAAAACTGAACTGCATATTCCAGATGAGGTCTTACTAATGATTTGTACAGGGGCAAAATTATATCTCTGTCTCTGGAGTCCATACCTCTCTTAATACAAGAAAGGACTTTGCTCGCTTTGGAAACCGCAGCTTGGCATTGCATGCCATTATTGAGCTTATGATCAACTAAAACCCCCAGATCCTGCTCCACTACAGATCCCCCCAGTTGTACTCCCCCTAGTATGTATGATGCATGCATATTCTTAGCCCCTAAGTGCATAACTTTACATCTATCAACATTAAACCTCATCTGCCACATAGTCGCCCAATCAGACAGAGCATTGAGGTCGGCTTGTAAATTGGAGACATCCTGCAAGGACGTTATTCCACTGCATAGCTTGGTGTCATCTGCAAAGACAGAAATGTTACTTTTGATCTCAGACCCAATATCATTTATAAATATATTGAAAAGTAAGGGTCCCAGCACTGAACCTTGGGGTACACCACTGATAACCTTGGACCATTCAGAGTAAGAATAATTAACCACGACTCTCTGAATTCTGTCTTTCAGCCAGTTTTCTATCCATTTACAAACTGATATATCCAATCCTGTAGACCTTACCTTACACATGAGCCGTGTGTACGGAACTGTATCGAACGCTTTTGCAAAATCCAAGTATACCACGTCCACAGCCACGCCTCTGTTCAGGGTTTTACTTACCTCTTCATAAAAGGAAATCAGGTTTGTCTGACAACTTCTGTCTTTCATGAATCCATGTTGTCTGCTGCTTAAATAGTTTTTTTTTCCAGCAAGAACTCGTCTATGTGGTCTTTTATTAAACGTTCCAGTATCTTCCCAACTATAGAAGTTAAACTAACAGGTCTATAGTTACTTGGTAAAGACATAGGGCCAGATTCACGTAGGTGAGCGGCCTGATTCACACAGCACTTGCGATGAAAACTACGCTGGCAGCCTCCGGCGCAAGGCGGGCCAATTCAAATGGGCGTGTGCCATTTAAATTAGGCGCGCTCCCGCGCCGGACCTACTGCGCATGCTCAGTTTCGCAATTCCCATCGTGCTTTGCGCGCCGTGACGTCATTTTTTCGAACGGCGACGCGCGTAGCGTACTTCCGTATTCCCGGACGTGTTACGCAAACAACGTTAAATTTTAAATTTCGATGCGGGAACGACGGCCATACTTTAGACAGCAATACGATTGCTGACTAAAGTTAGGGCACCCAAAACAACGACTAACTTTGCGACGGGAAACTAGACTAGCGGCGACGTAGCGAACGCGAAAATCCGTCAAGGATCACGGTAACTCCTAATTTGCATACCCGACGCTGGTTTACGACGCAAACTCCCCCCAGCGGCGGCCGCGGTACTGCATCCTAAGATCCGACAGTGTAAAACAATTACACCTGTCGGATTTATGGATATCTATGCGTAACTGATTCTATGAATCAGTCGCATAGATAGAAACAGAGATACGATGGCGTATCAGGAGATACGCCGTCGTATCCCTCTTGTGAATCTGGGCCTTTGTTCCATTTTTAAATATGGGCACTACATTGGCCCTGCGCCAATCCAGTGGTACTATTCCCGTCATTAAAGCGGGGGTTCACCCGAAAAAAAAAATGTTAACATCAGATTGAGGCTAATTACGGGAAGCAGAATCGGGTGTTTTTTTTTTTAAATCAATGCAGTACATACCGTTTTAGAGATAGATGTTCTCCGCCGCTTCCGGGTATGGTCTTCGGGACTGGGCGTTCCTATTTGATTGACAGCCTTCCTACAGTCGCATACAGCGCGTCACGAGTTGCCGAACGTCGGTGCGGCTCTATACGGCGCCTGCGCACCGACGTTCGGCTACTTTCGGAAACCAGTGACGCGCTGTATGTGACGGTCGGAAGGCTGACAATCAAATAGGAACGCCCAGTCCCGCAGCCCATACCCGGAAGCCACGGAGAACATCTATCTCTAAAATGGTAAGTACTGCATTGATTTAAAAAAAAACACCCGATTCTGCTTCCTGTAATTAGCCTCAATCTAATGTTAAAAATAGATTTTTTGGGTGAACCTCCACTTTAATGAGTCCCTAAATATTAGATACAGTGGCTTTGAAATGGCAGAGCTCAATTCTTTTAGGATCTGTGGGTGCATCCCATCGAGCCCAGGTGCTTTATCCACCTTTATTCTGTCTGCGATATTCGGACACTAACTGGACACTTTTTGGGGACTAGTGACACTAATACAGTGACCAGTTCAAAAAATATGCACTGTCACTGTGCTAATGTCACTGGCTGGGAAGGGGTTAACATCAAGGGTGATTAAAGGGTTAACTTTGATGTTGTGCAGTGTGGGAGGTGCTTTTACTAGCGGAAGACGTGAATCCGTGTCTCTGCTGCACAGGAACACCAGATTCATGCATACAGTTTTGACAGAATGGCGATCTGCCTTGTTTACACCCACCACCTCTCTCCCTCTGTACCAAAGGATCTGTGGGCACCAGCGGACATCGAGTCTGTGGTACCCGCCAATCACATAGTCACAGCGGTAGCGGGCCACTGGCAGGGCGCATGCGTGCCCCCTGACCGAAAGTCTCGGATTTTATTATTTGTGTAGTTTTTTAACCCATTGTTTAACTTTCTGTTGGTAATAAGTTCTGTTGTTTTTTTATTATTTCATACCAATTTTCAGTCAGGATCAGATTTCATAGGCACATATTCTCTAAAAAGGATAGTGGACCTGCAAGTTGTCACTGCACCACATTCCTAAAAGTAGCCATAGATGGATCGAAATTCGGCCGGTTTAGTAGTGATCAGCCAAATTTCGATCCATGTATGACCATATCCACTCAAAGGAAGTTGATTTCTGTCTCTACGGGATTGTTGAAAGAGTTTTCTTGATCAGCTGGCTGTAGCCAATGGATTGCAGCACTGATCAGTGTATTCTGATGGCTGAGGAGTCCCGCTGTTAGAATACAATGACACAGCGGGTAGTATTCCTCCATCCACCTCGCTTGTGTGGATGGGAGAATCCATTTGTTTTGTTTTTTTGATCAGCCCACTGGGTGCCTGAAAAAAAAAAAAAACAATTGCTGGTCTTGCTGATGTTAGGTTTATGCAGGTCGTAAAAGCCAGGCAATCCACGTTTTTATCACACAGGACCACCCAACACAAAAGATCATGGCGACCGCTTGGGAGAATACACATTGCAGTGGCTGTGGTGCTTGGCTTCACGTTGCGGCAATCTGAACTCAGTATGTTGAGTTTGACAGGTGGCACCATCTATCAAGTTTGCCATTGAAGCCAAGAGGATTGCGCCACATATGTGAACCGACCGGTTGGCAAGCGGTGTGATACTTGCGTAGTGTGCAGCTGACAATCCCCCCTATCACTATGGGCTATAAATCATACTGCATTATGAGTTGTGAGTACCTGGGAAAGAGGAACAACCCTCAGGAATGGGAGTGTTAGGCCGGGTACTAACGACCAAACATGCTCGCTGGAAAGTGTCCGACAGGCAGTTTCCGGCGTACAAGGCTGTTTTGTCTTTTGGCCCGCTGGCTTGTACACACCAGCGGACCATATTTCCCGGCGGACCAGAACGCGCGCACGTAAACCACGTTTGACGTCACTATAAAGGGAAAGGACAAAGTCAATGGCGACGCCCTCTGTTCCGCTTTTGCTAGTTACGGCTTTGCTCGTGTTAGTGAAGGTTTGGTTAGAGCTGATTCGCGCTTCTCGGTCTCCGTACTTTACCAGGTCGTATTTTCGGGTTCAGTGCGTGTGCTTGTGGGTTCGTAGTTGGCATTCGGGTACAGGCGTGCAGTTCGTTCTGCTTTGCAGTTTCGTACTGTGCGCTCGTATCTGTTTGTCGCGCATTCTTTGCAGGTACCGCTGGATTTGATTGTGCTTTCTGTTGGAGTGTGTTCTTGACTGACCAGCCGGCCGGTTTGAAGCCATGATGGAGCAGCAGCATAAATTTTTGCGAGTTGGTGCTGTTTATGGGATGGCTGCTGGATATGTTCATCATTCCAGTACTTTGGCCAGGAACAGGGGAGGAGGCGTTCCTGGACCAAGAATTGGTTGCGCCAGCGTGACCAGTTCTCTCCTATGCCTCTGCTTAGGGAAATCCAGGAGAATAATCCTAATGACTATAGGAACTTTCTCCGCATGACGGACCCCGTATTCAACAGTCTGCTGGATTTTCTGTCCCCCTATATCACGAGGCAGGACACTGTGATGCGCCAAGCCATCACGGCCGAGCAGAGGCTTATTGCCACGTTGCGGTACCTGGCGACTGGGAGGAGCCTGCAGGACCTCAAGTTCTCGACAGGCATCTCTCCGCAGGCGCTTGGGGTCATCATACAAGAAACGTGTTCTGCCATCATCAGAGTTCTGCAGGAGGAGTATATTAAGGTAAGTTTCCTCATTTTCCCCTCACAATCTGGCTTTAATAATGTGGGCAACTAACTATTTATTTTATTTCCCAGATATGCTGTGTGTTTAACTAACGTTCCCTTTTCTCCCTATGCATGTTGATATAAGCTTTCCATGTTCTTTTTCTTGGCCTACCTGCATATTTATACCTTACCCAATATTAACCTGTCCAGCATGCTATCCTACGGCCAACCCCCACCTTGCCTATTTGTAGCTATTATTTTTGTTTTTTAAACAGTTTAAAAAACCCCCACCCCCCCTTAAAAGTGTTTTTGTCCCCGTCAGAGGGCTGTGGAGTCTCTTATTAATTAAGTGGGCCTATATATTTGTGCCCCGAAATTCTCCCTTCACAATTTGAAAATGCTATTTGAGAACTGTGAAGTTGCACAAGGATGCTTGTAGGATTATGTTTGCAATGTTTATGTGCCAAAGTACTAAATCTATTTTTTTGTTTGTCCCCACAGCTACCCTCCACACCACAGGAATGCCAGTCTGTGGCTTCCCAATTTGCCCAGCGGTGTGATTTTCCTAACTGCGGTGGAGCAATAGATGGGAAACACGTCCGCATAGTGCCCCCACCTCACTCGGGGTCCTACTATTATAACTACAAGGGTTATCATAGTATTGTGTTGATGGCGGTGGTGTCGGCACAGTATGAGTTTCTATATGTGGACGTGGGGAAGAACGGCCGGCTGTCAGATGGGGGAGTATTCGCGCGGACAGAATTCTACAGTCGTCTCCAAGCTGGTGGTCTGGCACTGCCACCAGATGAAGATAATGTTGAAGGACTTCCGTTTGTGTTTCTAGCGGACGAAGCTTTCGGGCTTGGACCTAACCTCATGCGGCCTTTTCCCCAGAGGACCCTCACCTCAGAGAGGAGGGTGTTCAATTATCGGTTGGCCAGGGCTTGGAGGGTAGTCGAGAATGCCTTTGGGATCCTCACCAACCGGTTCCGCCTGTTCCTGACAGCGATACACTTGGCGGAATATAAATTAAACACCATTGTATTTGCCTGCTGCATTTTGCACAATTTTCTACGCAGGCACTCCCAGTCGTACCTACCCCCCATGGGCTCTGAGGCAGGACTACCCTCAGATAACATTCCTGGGCTGGACACTGGTCGCGCTGGCTTGGCCCCTCTATCTGCTCGTGAGGTACGCGACAAATATGTTGAGTACTTCATGGGTCGGGGGGCCATTGCTATGCCAGATCATATTTCTTTCTAATTCGGCCCCCAATAGAAAGAAATATTCACAGAACTAATAAATAATTTGACCATTGGCTTTCATACAGTTGTTTGTCATTATTGTTTTTTCTCTTTTTTTCTTCCTGGTTCTCAAACTAATTAGTGCACTTCTAGTGCCAATTTAAGTTAGGCAGATTTAGTAAATAACCACAATTGCACATTATTCACTCATCTACAAACTGGGTATTGAGTCGAGAAATAAGAAGCCACTCATTTTTCATCTTTTGATGTCACCATTTTTATTTTTAGTTTTTTCCTTACTCCACAAAAAAGGATGCATTTTTTTTAGTCAAACATGTTTTTAGAATTTGGAGTCAAAAAATGTTTTTTATTTTTTTTTTCACATTTTTTTCAATAATTTTTACAGTGATTAGCAAGAATACTGATAGAAACACAATGTCAGATATATTTTTGGCAAATATAGAGAATAATTTTCTGGCTGGAGGAAGACTGGGGAGAGGGAAATGCCAAAATGCCTGAAGTCCAGTGTCAAGTACCCACAGTCAGTGATGGTCTGGGGTGCCATGTCAGCTGCTGGTGTTGGTCCACTGTGTTTTATCAAGGGCAGGGTGAATGCAGCTAGCTATCAGGAGATTTTGGAGCACTTTATGCTTCCATCTGCTGAAAAGCTTTATGGAGATGAAGATTTCATTTTTCAGCATGACCTGGCACCTGCTCACAGTGCCAAAACCACTGGTAAATGGTTTACTGACCATGGTATTACTGTGCTCAATTGGCCTGCCAACTCTCCTGACCTGAACCCCATCGATGTTGGGAAGAGAAAGTTGAGAGACGCAAGACCCAACACTTTGGATGAGCTTAAGGCCGCTACCGAAGCATCCTGGGCCTCCATAACACCTCAGCAGTGCCACAGGCTGATTGCCTCCATGCCACGCCGCATTGAAGCAGTCATTTCTGCAAAAGGATTCCCGACCAAGTATTGAGTGCATAACTGAACATAATTATTTGAAGGTTGACTTTTTTTTTATTAAAAACACTTTTCTTTTATTGGTCGGATGAAATATGCTAATTTTTTTAGATAGGAATTTGGAGTTTTCATGAGCTGTATGCCAAAATCATCAATATTAAAACAATAAAAAGGCTGGAACTACTTCAGTTGTGTGTAATGAATCTAAAATATATGAAAGTCTAATGTTTATCAGTACATTACAGAAAATAATGAACTTTATCACAATATGCTAATTTTTTGAGAATGACCTGTATATATACACTTCAAAATGTACAAATCTTTATTTTTAGCATCAAAATAATCCTTAGATATTTTTTTTTTGTGGTTTTCTGTAAACAAGATTTATTCTTTTGATCATATTTTTTGGGGGTTTTTCAAAAACATTTTTGAAAATCTTATTTTTTTTTTTTGGTTTTGTTTTGGTAAAAACAGTTTTTTCTTCAATTTTAGTTTTTTGGTTGTGTTTTTCCGAAAAATTAGCTTTTTGTATACTTATTTATTTTTTTTTGTTTTTTTTAACACCAAAAAAGTTTGATATTTAGATTTTATAAAAATATATCTATTTACATTTTTTTTTTTGGTCCTTATTTTTTTTTCATCTATTAATATATCTTTTTTTTCTAGGATTTATTTTCCTTTTTTTGGTTTTGTTGATTTCTTGTCATTTTTGGGATCTGAAACTGTAAACATTTACAACCAAGATCACCACCAAAAATAAATCTCTTTTCAAAACAGCAGTCAGTCATGGTGTGCTTTCACACTGGAACACGCCAAAATTTCAAGATGCACACATTCAGTGGCAATTCGCCAAATGTCATTGGTTCTACAGACAAATGGCCACATGTGCTATCTGCCATCATGGGTGATCAATGTCTGTGTTTTGTGGGAGCAAACCCTTCCTCTCAACTACTTGAGGATCGAGGAGGGGGTTGTACCCACAAAGCACAGATAATAGATATTCTGTGATGGCAGATAGCACATGTTGGCACACTGTGTGTGCATCTTGAAATGTTGGCGTATTGTTAAATACAAAAAAATAAAATGGTTGGGGGGGCAGGGGATGGGCGGGGGGTGTTTTAGTCTTTGACACGGCCCATCATGTCAATGATATTTTTGTAATTCTGTTCGATGACTATCATCCTTTGGCGCATGTTGTCCATTTCCGTGCTGCACTCCAAAATTACATTTCGAACATTCTGCTCCATGACGACCATCCTTTCCCGCATATTGTCCATCTCCGTGCTGCACTCCATTACCTGCTGTACTACTATTGAAGCACTTGCACATGAAAAATGTGCTACACCATCTTCATCCCCTAAAAACAAACAAATTGGCATTCAAAATATGTAAAGAGTTTCCGGCCTATCTGCATATGTTTTGCCCTATTCAAGTTGGGGTGACACTGACCTGATGGCTAATTTCAACATGAACAATTTCGCCATCTTCGATCACTCCTCCTTCTTCCACCACCTCCCCCTCATCTTCCACGACTCCTCCTTCTTCTTCCAGAACTCCTTCTTTATCCATCAATACCCCTTCAAAATCACTCAATTCTGCTTCGTCAAGTTCCGCCTCATCTTCCCTGAATTCTAAATCCAAATTTAAGTCTTCCTCCTCTCTTCCTTCCTCCTGTCTTACTTCCACATCCTCCTCTATTACTTCCACATCCTCCTCTCTTACTTCCACATCCTCCTCCTCCTCCACATGCGGAGGTGTGTGATTTTGGGGGTGTCTGGCCCTCTCTGCCTCCTCCAATTGCTGGCGTCTTCTTTCCCCTATAAGAAATAATAAAAACAAAAGGTATACTCATCAGCACACAGATATTGTAGAGCAGAACTCGCACACATTGCTTAGAAGAGGCCTTTTTTATTTTGTTTTATTTTCTTCTTTCAGCAAACCTACTTTTTTGGCGGAGTTCTAGGCCAAGCTCTGATCCTGCCCCTTTTTTGCTAAGAAGTGACACACATGGATGTCCCCCCAAAACATTAATTCTCGGAGACCCTACTAAAACTTCTGCTTTTATTGTGGAGACACAGGTGCTCTGCATTTACAGATGGGAAAACATCTGCTTTATTAGCACTGTTGAGAATGAATCTTGTTTGGCTGTCACATTCACTCAATTTAATTTCTCGGATTTTGCTTTTCAACAATGTTTGCAAACAAAGTTTGGGGCCAGTCAGCCATGTCCAGGTGTGTTGTTCCTGGACTAACCTCGCATTTCTGCGAAACAATGTCATATTACGCGGTTTACTATTTCACGATATTTGCTAAAGGTAGGTATTTAACATAAACACAATACAGTATCTACACGTGTTCAAAAGTACAAGCAGGCCAAGGAGGCAGATGTCAAAATCTACATGTCAACACATTCTTGCAGACATCCCCCCCCCCCCCCCCAAAAAAAAATCTGGACTTACTTTTCCGCAGAATTTTGAGAATCTTCTTCATGTGATGTGGCTCCCGCAATTTCAAGTCGGACCAACGCTTCCTGAGTTGCTCTTTGGACCTGGTGACACCAAACATCTTCCTCATTCTCCTCGCCACCTTGTCCATAATGTGTGACTTTCTGCGGTTAGGGGTCTTGTAGGGCCCAAATTCACCATCATAGTCCTTCCTCCGCATGATGTAAACTAACTCCACCATTTCGTCGAAAGCCATATTAGTGGCTTTATATCTTTTTGGCCTGGATCGGGACGGTCCTGCCTCTGTCCCTTCACTTGCGCCATGAGAGCTCCGTGCCCGCTCGTGTGACATCGCCATCTTTCCTTCCCACAGAGATTAGGGGCGTGGAAACGAGGAAATGTCCCGTCATGGGCGGAGATGAGGGCGGGGATTCATGCATATGCGGAGTGTCGAGAATGCAAACAACGTGTTTACGTAGGTACGCAGAGAATATTCGCGCGATTCCAGAACCTACACAGTTAACGCCATATTTCCGTTTCACATTGATTAGGGGCATGGCAAAGGTGAGGAGGGCGGCGTTTCTTACATACGCGGAGTGTATAAAAGGCGCACGCCGTGATAACGTAGGTTACGCGGTCATTAATCGACGTTACAAACGAGCAATTTGAGAGAGGAAGGTAAGAAATTTAAACATGGGATCAGCAGCGGCCTACAAAATGGAGAGCCATGGGATGGGGGTTTGGTCTGTTGATTGCACCCTTTTATTAAGCTATTATGTCTCTTGGATACCACAATGGGATTTTGGGAGCCAAATGCTTTTGTAGACATCACAAAATATAGATGTGAAAAATGCTCTACCTCATTACAATTTATGTAGGGTGTATTCAGATCAGGCCAAGTATTGTTCTGTGTTGGTTGGACAGAGGACATTAGGAAGTGTCTTTCATGTAATCAATGCTGAGGGGCAGGATATCTACACATGAAAAAGTGCCTTGATGAATGCTCTCATTGGTAATAATTGGGTATGGTTCTAGATTCCACTTATTTACTGCAATGGAACCAAAGGGGCGGCATGTATAAAAACAATGTTAGGTACAACCAATGGGGCAGAGCTGGCCAGCATTTTGGAAACAAGATACACTGTGTTTGTATTTCTATATAGGTCCTACATTTTGTGACACATATTCTATCAATGTCAACGCTGAGCCTTTTTTAAATCGTGTTTTTGGTTTCTTTTTCTTTTGGGAATCTAGACTAAAATTAGCCACAACAAATATTTGGAATGGATCTACTGCAGACCCAAGAGATTATCCAGCACTTGCTGGATAAATTCAGAGAAATGCCTGCCCATCCTGTGGGATTCCAAGCAGCCCACTTACCACAATAAGGACCTACGAGCGGCAGCACTTGAGCAGCTAGCAGCATACATGGGTTCCAGAATGCAGTGCCAACATGGTGAAGGATAAACTTGCCAACCTCAGGGGCACATATAGGAGAGCGTACAAAGCTCACCAAAAGCAGCTAAGATCTGGAGCAGCAGCAAGACCAACAAAGGAACCCAAGCTATGGTATTTTAACCAGATGTCGTTTTTGCGGGATCAACTGGAGGGCAGGCCATCAATGTCAAGTCTGCCTCCCAGCCTTCCCTCCACGCTACCTTCCAGCGGGACTTCCCCAGATCACCACAGCCCTGCAGAGTCGGATGAAGAGGGCCTGGCTGACAGAGACGCAGATCTGCGCCTCTACGATGATGAGGTATAGTAGTTTCCTAAATATTTCTGGACTAATAATAATTATTGTTGGATTATTGACTTGATATTGTAAAATAAAAGACAAGCTGGGAAAAAAAATTAAAAAGTCTGTTCAAGTTTAAATTAGCCCCAAAAAAGGAGATTCAAGCATGAAAATGTGAGTGATTAGATTTAGAAATATATTAAAACATGTCCCTTTTTTTTACACAGGAAGAAGAGACCAGCCAGGAGGTGGCAGATCCTCTCGTCACTGTCAGCCAGGCCGAAGGGGTCAGTGGCAGCCAGGAGGAGGCCGGGCCCAGTGGCATTCAGCAGCTCCCCAGGACAACCACCACCAGCCAGGCTCCTCCCCTCCAGATGAGGCCAACAGGCCGAAAGAGGAAATTGGGGCCAGTGGAGGAAACCAGCCTCAAAATGATTCAGGAGGCGAGTGCCATCATGAGGGCCCCCCTCAACCCCACTGAGGCCTACAGTGCCTCCCTGGCACACGATCTCAACAAAGGGACGGAGGAGCAGAAGCAACTGGCAAAGGGCATGATCAACCAGGCCCTTTGGTGGATGGAGAGGGAGCTGCTGACCACAGACACTGGGCTATGTGACCCGGCCCGGCTTGCTGAACAAGGCCAGGGAAGATCCGCTGGAAGGCAGCCTGGAGGGAAGGTTGCAAGGAAGAGGAGACGGTGATTCCCTGCCTTCCATTTGATCCCCCACAAATGGCATCTTGTTTGGACTACCACAGCTTGGGTTCCTTTGGTTATGTGCTGCTGCTTCAGATTTTTGTTTGTGTGCCTCCTGAGGTTTGCTAGTTTATCCTTCACCATGTTTGAAATGCAAGTCTGCATGTATTTTGCTAGCTGTTCAAGTGCTGCCGTTCTGTTTTATTTACTTTTTCACATTTGCCCAAATAAATGGCTTTTTGTTTAATTTAAAAACGTGCCTATTGTTTGTTATACTGTGGGGATTATTTTAGGCATCAAACATTCAAAACAAATACAATGTTTCATTTAAAAATTACACAAAGTCCTTTGGGGGGGGTGCATTTGGTGTGCCAACATGGTAGACAATTGAAACAACCTTCAATAAAATCTATGAAAAAATTAAAAAAAAATATAAATAAAAAAATTACATACCACAAAATAAAAAATGGTGACATAACTAGAAACACAGAAAAAAAGTGGCTAAGATGAACATTAAAGAAAACCTAAAATAAGATAGACATGTGGAGGACCCAAAAAAATATGCTACGTCTGGCCTAGAAAAGATTTCTAAAATATTACTACATCCCAAGCAACAAATGTCACTTTTCAGTATGGGACAACTCAGTTGAAATAGCATCAGCAAGATAACGGGTTTATTCTAGCAAGAGAACAATGAATAAAACGACGCCATCAACTGTTGTTTATTGCGGCGTTTTATTCATTGTTCTATTGCTAGAATTAATCTTTCTATTGACGAATGTGCCATATCCCAAACAAACGTGAGTTTTACCTGAACGAGCGCTCCCGTGGCCTCCTTTAGTCTGAGCATGCGCGGGGTTTTTGTACGTTGCTTTTGTGTACTAACCACCGAACATGTCCGAGCGGACAGGATTTCAGCGGACGGTTTTAAAACAAGTTTGGAAATAAATGTCTGCTGAAAAATGGCCCGGCAGGCAAATGTACGCTGAAATTCTGTACGTTCGTACCTACACACGACCGAACATGTCTGCTGAAAATGGTCCGTGGACCAGTTTCAGCAGACATGTTTGGTCGTGTGTACGGGGCCTTAGAAGACACCAGCTCATGTTTAAAGAGTGATGTTCTCCACAGCCTCAAATATGCAGTGATTGTTCTGTCACCTAGTGAATAAGTTAACCACTTCAGCCCCGGAAGAATTTACCCCCTTCCTGATCAGAGCACTTTTTGCGATTCGGCACTGCGTCGATTTAACTGACAATTGCCGGTCGTGCGACGTGGCTCCCAAACAAAATTTACGTCCTTTTTTCCCCCACAAATCCTAGGGAGTGATTCTAACTGTGTGGGGGCTGGGCTACCAGTGACACGACATTGATCACTGCTCCCGATGACAGGGAGAAGTAGATCAGTGTCCTGTCACAAGGCTGAACAGGGAAATGCCTTGTTTACACAGGTATCTCCCTGTTCTGCAGTTCCGTGACACGATCGCGGGACACTGGCAGACATCGAGTCCGTGGGTTCCGCCGGCACGGTCACAGTGCTCGCAGCAGGGGCGCGCCTGTACGGTGCCAACTTCAAAGCAACGTACCTGTACAAAGTATATGTACTGGCGGCGGTCGGCAAGTGGTTAAAGCCACTCCCCGCCCACCCCCTGTACCTCTCATACAAAGAAAACCCCTATCTAAATGCTCTTTTTAAATCACCTTAAACTGGGTCATGTTATGCTACAGCCCCAAGCTTCTCTTCCGTTTCCTCGTGGAAGGGCTTTTTATTGGGTGTCCACATCAGTACTTGCATTATGCAGACACTTCTTATTGGATGTCTATCAGCGTGGCCCTCCCAAGACCCAGAACAGGGTGACATAATCACAGGTAGGGGATCTTGGTTCCCCGCACCCGGAACAAGGGACCTGGACACGGCAACCTAGGTAAGTATATCTGGCTTCAGGGTAAAGAAAGAAAATACATATTCCAATGCGGTAATTAGAGGGGGGGTGAGAGAGGGGTGCTAAAAAAAAATGTTTTAGCCCAAAACTGGGCTGCGTGTCAGACTGACACACAGCAACTCCGTTCGCCGCACGCCAGCTCTGTTATCCTGATCATGTCATATGATGTCTTATCAGGATAACATAACCACTGTGCCACCGTCATTCTGCTATATGGAGGGCGGCAGGTGGTTAACTAGAGAAATTTTGCAATGCAAGAAGAATTGCAGGGACTTTTCAAATGCTACTAACTGATATACAGACACATCAGAATATATTGGTTAAACTTTTATTTCTATCATAACTAGAGACCGGGAGCTCTCCGTGACAGCTCAGTCACTGACAGTGGTGTGGCACTGCGCTCTCCTAGTGTCATACACAGGACTTTACTGTCAGTTTCTTGCACAGTGCAGTACATGGGAGGGTGATGAAGGGGCTCTCAACCTCTGCTGTGGCCTACCCACATTTACGTGATTACCACATACCGTATGATAAAGTATAACGCGTTTCAACCTTGTAGTTGCTTAACCACTAGCCGACCGCCCACCGCCGTTCTACGTCGGCAAGTTGGCTTGGCTGGGCGAGAGCACGTAGTATAACGTCCTCTCTCCCAGCCGCCACTAGGGGCGCGCGCGCCCCCGACTCCCGTGCGTGTGCCCGGCGGGCGCGATCGCCGCCGGGCACACGCGATCGCTCGTTACAGAGCGGGGACCGGGAGCTGTGTGTGTAAACACACAGCTCCCGGTCCTGTCAGCGGGGGAAATGCTGATCTTCTGTTCATACAATGTATGAACAGAAGATCAGTGTTTCCCCTAGTGAGGCCACCCCCCCCCACAGTAAGAACACACCCAGGGACATACTTAACCCCTTCCCCGCCCCCTAGTGTTAACCCCTTCACTGCCAGTGGCATTTTTATAGTAATCCAATGCATTTTTATAGCACTGATCGCTATAAAAATGCCAATGGTCCCAAAAATGTGTCAAAAGTGTCCGAAGTGTCCGCGATAATGTCGCAATACCGAAAAAAAAATCACTGATCGCCGTCATTACTAGTAAAAAAAATATAATAAAAATGACATAAAAATACCCCCTATTTTGTAAACTCTATAACTTTTGCGCAAACCAATCAATAAACGCTTTTTGCGATTTTTTTTTACGAAAAATATGTAGAAGAAAACGTATCGGCCTAAACTGAGGAAAAAAAATGTTTTTTTATATATTTTTGGGGGATATTTATTATAGCAAAATGTAAAAAATATAAATTTTTTTCAAAATTGTCTCTCTATTTTTGTTTATAGCGCAAAAACTAAAAACCGCAGAGGTGATCAAATACCACCAAAAGAAAGCTCTATTTGTGGGAAAAAAAGGACGCCAATTTTGTTTGGGAGCCACGTCGCGCGACCGCGCAATTGTCTGTTAAAGCGACGCAGTCCCGAATCGCAAAAAGTACTCTGGTCTTTGGGCAGCAATATGGTCCGGGGGTTAAGTAGTTAATGATCTTTTGTACCAATTATAACAAAGAACATTTTTAGGAATTACAGGTATGTTCATTTGACTCCTGATGGCATATTTAAAGTCCAGCAAATTTGGACAGGAGCATTGTCAGTCTGGGGGAAATGGGGGGGGGGGGGGGTGATAAACGCAGCCATCACACCTGAGAATTGGTAAGCTGCAATATAATAAATGTTTGCTTTTGGGCTTATTACTGCTTTAAGCTACTTAATACCCTATATGTGAGAAAACCAAGCAGAGGCTACATTAGTTGATGCTTGAACTGAGCTGTATTTAAACACTTATATTTATTTTGTGCATACAAAGTAATCCCATGTTTTAATCATTGTAATATACACTATCAAGACCAAGGCCAATAATTCAGCCTGGCAGGGAGAAAATTAGCTTTTAAATGAATTCTCTTTATTTTGCCGCCTCTGAATCCTTGCTGTCTCACAGTATCACAGCATATACACGCTCCTAATTATATATGAAAGCTGGGTATATTATAGTACATTCTATGAATATATATAACCTGTAGAGGTACTCTTTACACCTGGCATATGTTATAGCCACATAGACGGGTCAGAAAACAAATATCAAGATTGTTATCGGTAAATGATTTCTTCAAGCCTTTGGCTCTCCCTGACCCTTTTGTTTCACCTTTGTCCACTGTATTTTGTTTCCATTATGTTGTAAAAAATAATCTCATGGTTTATAAAATGGAATCAGTCTGAACAGATATAGGCCCGGATTCACAAAGCACTTACGCCGACGTATCTCGAGATACGCCGCGTAAGTGTAAATATGCGCCATCGTATCCATGCGCCGTGCCCACAAACTGAGATACGCCTAAAAATAGGCTTCATCTGACCGACGTAACTTGCCTACGCCAGCGTATCGTGGGCGCATATTTACGCTGGACGCATCTGGCGCTCCCATTGATTTCCTATTCAAATATGGAAATGAGGGAGATATGTCGATAAAACGAACGTACTTGCGCCCGGCGCATAATATACGCAGTTTGCGTAAATCGTATGTCCGGCGTAAAGTTATTCCCCATATATGAGGCGCAACCCATGCAAAGGTATGGACAATGGAACTCAAGCCGTCGTATTTTACATTGTTCACGTTGTACGTGAATATGGCTGGGCGTAGGTTACGTTCACGTCGTAGGCAGTGATCCGTCGTATCTTAGGCATTCGTTCCGACGTGATTCTGAGCATGCGCACTGGGATGCGTCCACAGGAAGGCGCATGCACCGTTCGTTATTCGTATCTGGCTGAGACTCAGCCCACCATTTGCATGGGGTCACGCCTCATTTGCATGGCTCACGCCCACTTCCACTTACGACGACTTACGCCTAAGAAACCCAGTGCAGATTTGGTGGCAAGTGCTTTGTGAATTCGGTGCTTGCTTCTCTGCACTACGTCGGCGTAGCGTATTTGAGATACGCTACGGCGGCATAAATATGCGCCGATGTCTGTGAAACCGGGCCATACTGTAAATGCGCTTTTGGTGGACTTGTTTTTAAAGGTGCAAGCTCCAGGGCCACCATTACATAGTTACATAGTTAGTCAGGTTAAAAAAAGTCCATCCAGTTCAACCACAAAAAAATAAACAAACAAAATAAAAAACACAGTACAATCCCATACACCCAACTCCAGACCCACAGTTGATCCCTTCCAATCTGAGGCCTTGTACTCACGACCGGATCTGTGCGCTGGAAACTGTCTGCCCGACAGTTTCCGGCGTACAAGGCTGATTTGTGTTTTGTTCCGCTGGCGTGTACACACCAGCGGACCAAATTCCCGTCGTACCGGAACGCGTGCACGTAAACTACGTACGACGTCACTATAAAGGGGAAGACCAAAGTTAATGGCGCCGCCCTCTGTTCCTCTTTTGCTAGTTACGTGTTTGCTCGTGTTAGTGAAGGTTTGGTTAGAGCTGATTCGCGCTTCTCGGTCTCCAGGCTTTGACAGCGTGTATTCACGGGTTCAGTGCGTGTGCTTGCGGTAACGTAGTTGTCATTCGGCTATAGGCAAGCAGGTTGTTTCTGCTTTAGCAGTTGCATCCTGTGCGCTCGTATCTGTTTGTCACGCGTTTGTCGCAGGTAGTGCTGGATTTGCGAGTGCTTTCTGTTTCAGTGTGTTCTTGACTGACCAGCCGGCCGGTTTGAAGCCATGATGGAGCAGCAGCGTCAATTTTCGCGAGTTGGTGCTGTTTATGGGATGGCTGCTGGATATGTTCATTTGTCCAGTACTTTGGCCAGAAACAGGGGGCGGAGGCGTTTCTGGACCAAGAATTGGTTGCGCCAGCGTGACCAGTTCTCACATATGCCTCTGCTTAGGGAACTCCAGGAGAATAATCCTAATGACTTTAGGAATTTTCTCCGCATGACGGACCCCGTATTCAACCGTCTGCTGGATCTTCTGTCCCCCTATATCACGAGGCAGGACACTGTGATGCGCCAAGCCATCACGGCCGAGCAGAGGCTTATTGCCACGTTGCGGTACCTGGCGACTGGGAGGAGCCTGCAGGACCTCAAGTTCTCGACAGGCATCTCTCCGCAGGCGCTTGGGGTCATCATACCGGACACGTGTGCTGCCATCATCAAAGTTATGCATGAGGAGTATATTAAGGTAAGTTTCCTGGCTCTAATAATGTGGCCAACTAACTTTATTTATATTTTCCCAGATATGCTGTGTGTTTAACTAACGTTAGCTTTTCTCCCTATGCATGTTGATATCAGCTTTACATGTTTTATTCTTGGCCTACCTGCATATTTGTCCCTTACCCAATATTAACCTGTCCAGCATGCTATCCTAGGGACAAACCCACCTTGCCATTTTTTCAAACAGGACTTTTTGGTTTTTGTTTCCCCCCCCCCCCCCCCCCTTCAAACTTTTATTGTCCCCATCAGAGGGCTGTGGAGTCTCTTAATGAAGTGGCCCTATATATTTCATTTCCCAAATTCTCCATGCACATTTTTCTAATGCTATTTTAATACTGTGAACTGTCACAAGGATGCTTGTAGGATGTATTTGTTACAAAGTACTAAATCTCTAATTTTGTTTGTCCCCACAGCTACCCTCCACACCACAGGAATGGCAGTCTGTGGCTTCCCAATTTGCCCAGCGGTGTGATTTTCCAAACTGCGGTGGAGCAATAGATGGGAAACACGTCCGCATTGTGCCCCCACCCCGCTCGGGGTCCTACTATTATAATTACAAGGGTTATCATAGTATTGTGTTGATGGCGGTGGTGTCGGCACATTATGAGTTTCTATATGTGGACGTGGGGAAGAACGGCCGGATGTCTGATGGGGGAGTGTTCGCACGGACTGATTTCTATGATCGTCTCCAAGCTGGTGGTCTGGCATTGCCACCAGATGAAGATAATGTGGAAGGACTTCCGTTTGTGTTCCTAGCGGACGAGGCTTTCGGGCTTGGTCCTCACCTCATGCGGCCTTTTCCCCAGAGGACCCTCACCTCAGAGAGGAGTGTGTTTAATTTTCGGTTGGCCAGGGCTCGGAGGGTAGTCGAGAATGCCTTTGGGATACTCACCAACCGGTTCCGCCTGTTCAGGACATCGATACATCTGGCGGAATATAAATTGGACACCGTTGTATTTGCCTGCTGCATTTTGCACAACTTTTTACGCAGGCACTCCCAGACGTACCTACCCGACATCGGTTCTGAGGCAAGACTACCCTCAGATCCCCTTCCCGGGCTGGACACTGGTCGCGCTGGCTTGGCCCCCCAATCAGCTCGTGAGGTACGCGACAAATATGTTGAGTACTTCATGGGTCGGGGGGCCATTGCTATGCCAGATCATATTTCTTTCTAATTCGGCCCCCAAAGAAAGGAATATTCAAAAAAATAATAAATAATTAGACCATTGGACTTTATACAGTTGTTTGTCATTAATGCTTTTTCTCTTTTTCTGTCTTCCTGGTTCTCTAACTAACTTCTTCAATTGTAATGCATAATTGATTTCTCCACTTTTAGTAACTAACCACATTTTGCACAGTATTCACTCATCTACAAACAGGGTATTGAGTCTAGAAATAAGAAGCAACTCCATTTGTAAATGTTGAGGTCAATTTTTTTTTAATTTTGCTTGTTCATGACCCCAAAAAAAATTTTTGATTTTTTTCATTACTCCCTGCTTTTGTACTTAGGAGTCTTCAAAATTTTTTAAAAGTTTTTTTTTTTTTTCAGGTAATTCAACCAAAAATATTATGCAGATTATACATTTATTAACAAGTTCACTTTTTTTTTCCTCAAATATAGTTAGATTTATTGTTAACATATATATATATATATATAGATTATATTTGGTGGGGTGTTTACCGCCTTAAATTTTTTTTGGCCATATTTTTTAGGCACAAAAAACAATAATTTTGTAACCATTTTTGTTCTTTTTGGTGTGTTTTTCTAAAAGAAAATTTTTTGGTGAGAATTTGGAGTCAAATCTCTACTTCACTAAATTCAGTGATTAGAGAGATTTATAATTATATATATATATTTACAAACATTTTTGGCGTTGTTTATTCTTTATGGTCTAAACTTTATAGTATCCCAAAATGTTCAACATGCTCAAAAAGTAACAAAATCCAATTCCAAAAATATAAAAACTCACAACAGCAGTCAGTCATGGTGTGCTTTCACACTGGAACACGCCAAAATTGGAAGATACACACATTCAGTGCAAACTCGCCAAATGTCATTGGTTCAACAGACAAATGGCCACATGTGCTATCTGACATCATGGGTGATCAATGTCTGTGTTTTGTGGGAGCAAACCCTTCCTCTCAACTACTTGAGGATGGAGGAGGGGGTTGGACCCACAAAGCACAGACATTAGATATTCTGTGATGGCAGATAGCACATGTTGGCACACTGTGTGTGTATCTTCAAATTTTGGCGTATTCATTATTCAAACTGTTAAAATGTTTGTGGGGGCGGGGGATGGGCGGGGGGTGTTTCAGTCTTTGACACGGCCCATCATGTCAATAATGTTCTTAAAATTAGATTCGATGACCATCATTCTTTGCCGCATATTGTCCATTTCCGTGCTGCATTCCAAAAGGACATTTGTTACATTCTGTTCCATGAGAAACATCCTTTCACGCATATTGTGCATTTCAGTGCTGCACTCCATTACCTGCTGAATAATTATAGCAGCACTTGCACGTGAAAATATTGGCACACCATCCTCCTCCCCTAAAACAAAAAAAAAAAATGGCATTTACAATATTATTTTTCAATGAGGCCTATCTACATATGTTTTTTTGAATCAAGCTAGGGTGACACTGACCTGATGGGCTTCTCCTTTCCACCTCTTCGACATCTTCTATCACTCCTCCTTCTTCCACCACCTCCCCATCATCTTCAATCACTCCTCCTTCTTCCACCACTTCCCCATCATCTTGGACTCCTCCTTCATCCATCAATCCACCTTCTTTCAATTCGCCAAATTGTTCTTCCGCCACTTGCCCTTCATCTGCTATGACTTCTAAGTCCAAAATTACTTCTTCCTCCTCTCTTCCTTCCTCCTTTCTTCCTTCCTCCTCTCCTTCCACATCCTCCTCTCCTTCCACATCCTCCTCTCCTTCCACATCCTCTTCTCCTTCCACATTCTCCTCTCCTTCCACATCCTCTTCTCCTTCCACATCCTCCTCCTCCTCCACATGTTGAGATGGCAGATTTTGGCCTTGTCTGGCCCTCTCTGCCTCCTCCAAATGCTGGCGACTTCTTTCCCCTGAAATAAACCAAAAAAAATGTAGACTCATCAGCACACAGATATTGGAGAGCATAAATCGCACACATTGCTTAGAAGATGCTTTCATTTAGTTACTTTTATCTTTCACCAAACCTACATTTTGCAATTACTTCTATATGGCAAGCTCTGATCCTGCCCCTTTTTAGCAAAGTGACACACATGGATGTCCCCCCTAAACTGTATTTCTGGGAGACCCTACCAAAACCCATTTTTGATTTGGGGAGACACAGGTGCTCTGCATTGCAGATGTGAAAACATCTGCTTTATTACCACTGTTTTTAGAATGAATCCTGTTTGCCTTTCCCATTCTCATACTTTTTTTTTCTAGAACTAGCTTTTACACAATGTTTACAAACAAAGTTTTTGGCCAGTGAGCCATGTCCAGGTGTGTTGTTCCTGGAATAACCGAGCCTTTCTGATAAACTATGTGATGTTACGTTGTTTACTAAGAACACTGTTTGTAAATATGTAGTTATTTATGTTCTAAAAAAAAAATAACAACATGTCTTTAAAATTACAAGCAGGCCAAGGAGGCAGATGGTGAAATATACATGGCAACACATTATTGCAGACAATCACCACCCCCCCCCCCCCCCAAACCCAATATATATTTACTTACTTTTACGCAGAATTTTAAGTATTTTCTTCATCTGATGTGGCTCCCTCAATTTTAAGTCTGACCATCGTTTCCTCAGCTGTTCCTTGGACCTGGTGATCCCAAACATCCTCTGCATTCTCCTCGCCACCTTGTCCATAATATGTGCCTTTCGGCGGTTAGGGGTCTTGTATGGCCCTAATTCACCATCATAGTCCTTCTTTCGCATGATGTAAACTAACTCCACCATTTCCTGGAACCGCATATTAGTGGCTTTATATCTTCTTTGCCTTGATCGGGACGTCCCTGCCTCTGTCCCTTCACTTGTGGCATGAGAGCATCGTGCCCGCTCGTGTGACATCGCCATCTTTCCTTTCCCACAGAGATTATGGGCGTGGAAAAGATGAATTCTTACGCCATGGGCGGAGAAGAGGGCGGCGTTTAATACATACGCGGAGTGTAGAGAATGCAAACAACGTGTTTACGTCCGTTACGCGGAGAATCTTCGAGCGCATCCAGAACATACACAGTTAACGCCATATTTCCTAAAATCATTGATTAGGGGCCTCGCAAAGGTGACGAGGGCGGGGTTTCATAAATACGCGGAGTGTTTAAAAGGTTTACGCCGTGATTACGCATCTTACGCGGTAATTAGGCGAGCGTGAGAAACGAGGAGCGAGAGACAGGAAGGTAAGGAAATTAAAAATGTGATCAGCAGAGGCCTTGAAAATGTAGACACATGGGATGGGGGTTTGGGCTGTTGGTTGCACCCTTTTTAAGCTATTCTGTCTATGGGGTACCACAATGTTATTTTGGTATCCAAATGCTTTTGGACACCTCACAAAATAGAGATGTGAACAATGCTGTACCTCATTGACAAGTTTTTGAATGGTGTATTCAGATCAGGCAAAGTATTGTTCAAGTGTTGGTTGTACAGAGGTCATTAGGAAGTGTCTTTTATGTCATCCATTGTCAGGGGTATGAGATTTACACATGAAAGAGTGCCTAGATGAAAACTGTCATTTGTAAGCATTGTTTAATTTAATATATTTAAAATATTTACTGCAATGTGAACAATGGCTCTGCATCTAGCAAATCAATGTTTGGTACAAGCAATGCGGCCGAGCTGCCAATCATTGTTTAAACAAGAGAGACTGTGTTTGGAATTAGATATAGGTAATAAATTTGAAGACACATATTAGATCAAGGTCAACGCTGATCCTTTGGAATATTTATTTTTCTGTGGTTTATGTTTTTGTAATCTAGACTCAAAAAGAAATATAATTTTTCAAAAATTGCAATGGACCTCCTACAAAGCAAGGAATCTATAGAGGCCTTACTTCAAAAATACCAGGACACGCCCATCCTGTGGAATTCAAAACACTCGTTATATTGCAATAAAGAGGTACGAGCGGCAGCACTAGAAGAGCTAGCAAATTATATGCAAACTTGGGTGCCAGGATGCACTGCCAACATGGTGAAGGATAAACTTGCCAACCTCAGAAGCACATACAGGAGAGCATACAAAGCTAATAAAATCAAAAAATCGGGAGCAGCAGCAAGACAAGCAAAGGAACCCAAACTGTGGTATTATAAACAGATGGCTTTTTTGCGGGACGAAATGGAAGGCAGGAAAACGATGTCCAGTCTTTCTTCCAACCTTTCCTCCATGCTACCTTCCAGCGGACATTCCCCAGATGACCACAGCCCTGCAGAGTCGGAGGAAGAGGGCCTGGCTGACAGAGATGCAGATCTGCCACCCTTCGATGAGGAGGTATAGTAGTTTCCTCTATATTTATGGCGTAAATAATTCTTGGTGGATTAATGATTAGATATTGTAAAAAAAAAACCAAGCTGGAAAAAAGCAAACAAAAAGGTGTACAGACAAATAGGTGTCAGGGATGACAACTGCAGGGGTCAGAAGTAGAGTGTATTCAAGTAATAATGAACAGAAAATACTGAACGAAAAACATGAAAATGAGTGTGGTTTTATTTAGCGAAATTGTAAAAAAATTCTTTTTTTTACACACAGGAAGAAGAGATCAGCCAGGAGGTGGCAGATCCTCAGGTGTCTGTCAGCCAGGAGGAGGCCGGGGTCAGTGGCAGCCAGGAGGAGGCCGGGGTCAGTGGCAGCCAGGAGGAGGCCGGGGTCAGTGGCAGCCAGGAGGAGGCCGGGGTCAGTGGCAGCCAGGAGGAGGCTGGGCCCAGTGGCCTGCAGCAGGTCCACCCGGCCAGGAGAACCACCACCAGCCAGTCTTCTCCCCCCCAGGTGAGGCCATCAGGCCGAAGGAGGCAGTTGAGGCCTGTGGAGGAGGCAAGCCTCCGCATGATCCAGGAGGCAAGCGCCATCATGAGGGCCCCCCTGAACCCCACAGAGGCCTTCAGTGCCTCATTGGCCCATGATTTAAATGAAGGGGAGGAGGACCAGAGAAGACTGGCAAAGGCCCTGATGAACCAGGTCCTTTGGTGGATGCAGAGGGGCCTGCTGACCCCAGACACTGGGCTATGTGACCCGGCCCGGCTTGCGGAACACCATCCTCCTGCTGCCACATCAACCCCACCTGCAAGACCCCGTGTTCGATCCGCTGGAAGGCTGCCTGGAGGGAAGGCTGGAAAGAGGAGGAAACGTTGATTTTCTGCCTTCCATTTCCTTCAACATAAAGGACATCTTGTTTGTACTACCACAGTTTGGGTTCCTTTGTTTGTGTGCTGCTGCTTCATATTTTTGTGTTTGGCTCCTGAGGCTTGGAAGTTTATCCTTCACCATGTTGGAAATGCAAGTTTGCATATAGTTTGCTATCTATTCTAGTGCTGCCGTTCTTTTTATTTTTTGTGATGACATTTGCCTGAATAAAAGGCCTTTTGCTTTCATTTGAAAACATGTCTATTGTTTGATATACTGTGGGGATTATTAGGCAGCAAACCTTTAATAAATATACAATGGGTAATTTACAAAGGACACACTCCTTGGGGGGGGGGGGGGACATTTGGTGTGCCAACATGGTTTAATTTTCTCTAATAAAAAACAAAAAAAAAAAAAAAAAAATTAAAAATACATGTAAACAAAAAATAGTTTAAATGGTGACATAACTAGAAACAAAAAAAGAAATTAAAAAAATGCACATTCCTTTACAAAAATGACTAGTCTAAATTATGGAGGACCACCAACCAAAACACACGTCTGGCATAGAAAACATTATTAAAGGATTACATCACAAGCAAGAAATGTGACATTTCAGTATGGGACAACTCTATTGAAATTGCATCAGCAAGAGAACGGGGTTATTCTAGCAAGAGAAGAATTAATCAAACGAGGCTTTAAAATGTGGTTTAGTGCGCCTTTTTAAGACATTGTTCTCTTGCTAGAATAAAAGGTTTCTAATGACGAATGTGCCATATCCCAAAGAAACGCGAGTTTTACCTGAACGAGCGCTCCCGTCTCCTCATTTGGACTGAGCATGCGCGGGGTTTTTGTACGCTGCTTTTGTGTACAGACGACCGAACATGTCTGACGGACACGATTCCAGCAGACTGTTTTAAAGCAAGACCAGGAAACAGTTGTTCGTTGGAAAACGGTCTGGCCGACGATTGTTTGCTGGAATTCTGTACGTTACTGCCTACACACGAACGAACATGTCCGCTGAAACTGGTCCGCGGACCAGTTTCAGCAGACATGTTTGGTCGTGAGTACGAGGCCTTATACTTATACTTTTCAGAGGTCCGATATCTTTCTATGTACAATCCTTGTTTTATTGATTGCATGTAATATTCACATTTTCTGAGATTGTGGATTTGGGGTTTTCATGAGCTGTAAGCCATAATCATCACAATTATGACAAATCACGGCTTGAACTATCTTGCTTTGCATGTAATGAGTTTATCTCATATATTAGTTTCACCTTTTAAGTTGCATTAGTGAAATAAATTAACTTTTGCACGATATTCAAATTTTTCGAGTTTCACCAGTAGCAGTATTGCCAATTGTCCCTTTTATAAAGATGCTAAAAATATATTTCTGATGTATAGTATAGGGAGATTGTGTATACGTTAAATAGTGTTTTTTTTATGATTATTTTTATGATTTTTTTTAATACACAGCTACAAAAAATTAACAGAATGGATGAAAATAATAATAAAAACAAACAGTAAATAAATGATCAGGTAAAGAAGCAGTTAATGAAAACAAAAGAGTTAACTAAGAATAAATAAAAGGTTTAACTGGAACAGCTTCTATTGGAAAAATTTCACAATTGCAGTATTCCTTCCTACAAAAGTCACTGCAAACGGATGGACCGACTGTCAAAATGACAGCCAAAGTCCAGCAGATTACATGGCTTGTTTAGGCCAAACAGACAATATCTGATACTTAGGAAGGCCTTCTGTAATAATAACAAAAAAACACTTTGCATCAGATGTAGGTCTAAAAATAGTACAATGTAACAAATTAACTGACAAAATAAGTAAGCTTCAAACAGTCATAACTGTAATTTAATGCACTGAATGACATGCATACAATTAACAATCAAATTGTGATTGTCAAAGAGAAAAACCCAAATGATTAATTATAGAAAAATACAGAAGTTAATAAACTATACAGGATGTTCCAGGAGTTGTGTAAAGAATGCATAATTACATTGTTAATGAGGTTCAGTAAATTGAACAAAAGTTGTTCCGTAACTATTATCTGAGGGCCAGGAATGCTCACATTATTTATAAATGATTAACCTCTGACCTATAGCACCTGGGAAGAGCGATCCACATGGTGGCTCCCTCCTCAGGGGTGGCATTGTCTGATGAGATTCACATGTATAACTATAATTAGTGTTGATAACCTAGGTGTCGGTGAAAACACTGACCAGCAAGGTATATTGCATAGTAGGCATTCAGTGTGACATATTCCACCTTTATTTATTTCACTGAAGCTCTTTAGCACTTTTGTATCCATACCACTAATCAAGTGGCCGGCAGCGACACTTACCCCAATACTACAGATTTTTTACACAATTGTACATATGTTAATTAGCTCTATCTGATATAATTTAGCTCTGTACATGCATTAAAATGTATACATAGGTGTGGATGAACCTTCCCCGTAACCATTGATTTAAAGCAGAGTTCCACCCAAAAGTGGAACTTCTGCTCATCTTATCCCCCCCCTCCGGTGCCACAAGTTGCACTTTTCGGGGGGAGGGGGGGACAGGTATCCTTTCCCACTACCAGGAGTCCCTGCCATGGAGCCGTAACTTCACCGTGGGGCTCCCTCCTCCTCCCCCGGCTGCCGAGCCAATAGGAGAGAGGAGAGGGGACTCGCGCATGCACAGTAGGGTTCCCGGCGTGAAGCTGAAAGGCTACACTGCTGGGTTCCCGTACCCACAATGGCGGCGGAGCACCTGACAGCTGATGGAAACATCAGCTGCGGGTGCCGACATCGCTGGATTACAGGACAGGTAAGTGGCCATTTATTAAAAGCCAACAGCTCCAGTATGTGTTTTTAATGTTTTTTTTTGGCTTGTTATACTCTCTGTGGAACTTAAGGAGTTAATCCTCTGCATTGTGTAAAAATGCTGTTTTATCCTGTGTGCACAGATCCTTCCCCTCCTGCAATGTCTGTCTGGGGAAAGCCAGGTAACACAGGCAGGGTAGCCAACCTGCACATGCTCAGTTGTGTCTTATGCTGGAGAGCCAGGTCACATGATATTGAGATCACACATGTGGGCGTGTATGCAGGCTGCTGTGGAAATCTCCTCCTACCTGAACTCTCAGCAATGGAGAAACTGTTCAGATCATCCAAAAAGGTATATAGTAGCAATCTTTTAACGTAAAAAGACTTATAAGCTGTGGGCACTGTGGGGGGACGAACTATTTTCATATTACTGGGTTTAGTAACACTTTTATTGACAGTGATATCAAGAGAAGCAGCTTGAAGGATGGAATGTTGTTTGGATCTCCCACTTCTTTTTAACTTTTGTAGCGCTACCCCCCCGAAGGAGCCGCTGATTTGTTGTTGGGATCGGCATATTAAGTTACCTTGATGTGGCCCAGGCAGTGGCGGCCCGTCCATAGAGGGCGCCCGGGCGCCGCCCCCCCCTCCCCCAGTCAGTAAAAGAAAAAAAAATTATAAAAAAAAAAAAAAAAAAAAAATGTTTTTTTTTTTTTTTTTTAAACATGTCCCTTTAAGAAAAAAAACGAAAAAAAAAAATATGGTCCTTATGTGCACTGTGCCCGGCGCCGGGCACAGTAAAGTGCGGTAGCGCCACGTCTGTGCAATCACAAGATTGCAGGCGAGACGCTACATTGAAAGGCAAAAAATGCCTTTGTGGCGTTCTCCATCGCGCCACAATTTCCGGCGCGATGGACTTTATTATTATGGCCGAGCGGGTGCACGCGCTATTGATCCAAGTCCGACGCTACTCGAGGTACAGGAAGTGACGTCGGCACACTCTGCAGCTCAGCGCCCGTGTGGTCCCGACTCCCGGGACATTAAGGTATGCAGCAGCATCCCCCTCCACCTCTTTACTCCCCCCTCGGGACTAATTACATTACTGAGTCCCGAAAAAGTAGCTGCCAGTGCCACGATCCCCCTGCCCCCCCCGTCCTCGTTATTGCCTGTTTGTTCTTCAGTACATTCCTCTCTGCTCCTCTGCTCACTAATCCTATGTGATGCCGAAATAGCGTCCGTCACCCCCCCCCCCCCCCGCTTATTAACTAAATGTCTTTTACAGTAAAATACATTTAGTTAATAAGCGGGAGGGGGGGGTGAGGGGGTGATGGACGCTATTTCGGCATCACATAGGATTAGTGAGCAGAGGAGCAGAGAGGAATGTACTGAAGAACAAACAGGCAATAACGAGGAGGAGAAGCAGAGGGGAATGTACATGTTACATGTACATGCTCCTCTGCTCATTAATCGTATGTGCTGCCGAAATAGCATCCGTCACCCCCCCCCCCCCCCGACTGTCTTTTACTGTAAAAGACATTTAGTTAATAAGGGGGGGGGGGGGGTGACGGATGCTATTTCGGCAGCACATACGATTAATGAGCAGAAGAGCATGTACATGTAACATGTACATTCCCCTCTGCTCTTCTGCTCATTATTCTAATGTGCCGCCGAAATAGCGTCCGTCACCCACTCCCCCACCTACCCCCCCCCTTATTAACTAAATGTCTTTTATTTTAAATGTACATGTCTTCCAAAATTATAGCCGTCACTACCACCCCCCCCCCCCTTATTAACCAAATGTCATTTATTTTAAATGTACATTTCTGCCAAAATTATAGCCATCACTACCATCCCCCCATACCCCCCCCCCCCCCGCGCTTATTAACCAAATGTCATTTATTTTAAATGTAAATTTCTGCCAAAATAGCAGCCATTTTTACCCACCCCCCCAACCCCCCACGCTTATTTACCGGATTTTATTTACATTTCTGCCAAAATAGCAGCCTTCAGTCCCCCCCCCCCATGCCCACTTATTTACAAAATTTATTTTACATGTACATTTCTGCAAAAATACCAACCTTCACCCCCTACACAAAGTCTTTCATTAGGGCCACAATTCACAGAATTATGGGTTCTCTAATGCAGTATGTCCGCAGTCTCTGATAATCTTGTGCAGTATGTCCGCAGTCTCTGATAATCTTGTGCAGTATGTCCGCAGTATCTGGTAATCTAATGCAGTATGTCCGCAGTCTCTGGTAATCTAATGCAGTATGTCCGCAGTCTCTGGTAATCTAATGCAGTATGTCCGCAGTCTCTGGTAATCTAATGCAGTATGTCCGCAGTCTCTGGTAATCTAATGCAGTATGTCCGCAGTCTCTGGTAATCTAATGCAGTATGTCCGCAGTCTCTGGTAATATTGTGCAGTATCTCTGCAGTCTCTGGTAATCTAGTGCAGTATGTTCGCAGTCTCTGGTAATCTTGTGCATTATCTCCGCAGTATCTGGTAATCTTGTGCAGTATATCCGCAGTCTCTGGTAATCTTGTGCAGTATGTCCGCAGTCTCTGGTAATCTTGTGCCGTATATCCGCAGTATCTGGTAATCTTGTGCAGTATGTCCGCAGTCTCTGGTAATCTTGTGCAGTATATCCACAGTCTCTGGTAATCTTGTGCAGTATATCCACAGTCCCTGGTAATCTCCTGCAGTATGTCCGCAGTCCCTGGTAATCTCCTGCAGTATGTCTGCAGTTTCTGGTAATCTAATGCAGTATGTCGCAGTCTCTGGTAATCTCCTGCAGTATGTCGCAGTCTCTGGTAATCTCCTGCAGTATGTCCGCAGTCTCTGGTAATCTCCTGCAGTATGTCCGCAGTCTCTGGTAATCTAATGCAGTATGTCCGCAGTCTCTGGTAATCTAATGCAGTATGTCCGCAGTCTCTGATAATCTCCTGCATATTTAGAGTCCTTCATTACTAACAGTGTCATTTTTTAATTTGTTTGCGCCGATCTGTAAGGCTGCGCTATATACCATGATTTGTGATGCTGGGGCTATATACTTTGTCCTGTGATGCTGAGCTGTATACTCCTGACACTATGAGTGGAAGCAAGTGGAATACAGGGGACGGAGTGGGTGGATTCTATAAGGGGTGTGGCTTATTAGAAGTGGGAGGGACCACCGTGGAGGGGCGGAGTCTTGCGCCCCCCCATCCAAAAACTTCACCAGCCGCCACTGGGCCCAGGGGTGCAGTTGTAGAATCAAAGTAGTGAGCGAAGGTCCAGACAGTGAATAAGGGTTTTTCCGATGCTTTATTTCCAGGCCAACACGGCAAACATCAAATGAGAAGAAAAGGGTGATGAAGAGAAAGGGAGAACCTTGCGATATCAGGCCTGGATATGAACTGAGCAGTCCTGCTCTCAGTAGTATCAAATTGTGAATTGTCGCCACTCTTTCTGAGTGGGTGAAGTGCCCCCGGACAGACCCCTCTCACAAGCCTGGCAGCCGAGGTGTCACTTTGGATTGCTGGGAGGAACAGATCTCTATCACAGACCTGGCTCTAGGGCCTCTGCCACAGGCCAATTACTTTAACCACTTCCAAACCGCTGTACGTCTTTATACGGCCTAACTTTAAAGATGGATATCTCGGTAACGGCAGCAGCTGCTGCCACAACCGAGGTATCCATCTTTAGTGTCAGCGGTTCTGTTAACGATTCGCCGCGAGATCGCCGTTATCGGCCGCGGGAGAGGGGCCCCCCCCCTCCCGCCGCTCTCTCGCGCCCTCCACCGCTTACCGGAGCCGTCGGTAGCGGCGGAGGAGATCGGGTGCGTTCGGCTGCTGACTGGGGACGAGACTGAAGGAAAAATCTCCTTCGCCCGTCCCCATAGCTCTGCTGGGCGGAAGTGACGTCAAAACCTCAGTCCCGCCCAGCCTCTTAAAGAAACATTTTTTTTTTTTTGTCATTTGAAAAAATGACAGTTTAAATTTTTTTTTTTTTTTTGCATTTTAGTCTAAATATGAAATCTGAGGTCTTTTTGACCCCAGATCTCATATTTAAGAGGACCTGTCATGCTTTTTTCTATTACAAGGGATGTTTACATTCCTTGTAATAGGAATAAAAGTGATCTTTTTTTTCAGTGTAAAAAATAATAAAATAAATAAAAATAAATAAGAATTTTTTTTTTTTTTTTAAAGCGCCCCGTCCCTACGAGCTTGTGCGCAGAAGCGAACGCATACGCGAGTAGCGCCCGCATATGAAAATGGTGTTCAAACGACACAAGTGGCGTATCGCCGCGATCGTTAGAGCGAGAGCAATAATTATAGCCCTAGACCTACTCTGTAACTCAAAAAATGCAACCTATAGAATTTTTTAAACGTCGCCTATCGAGATTTTTAAGGGTAAAAGTTTGACACCATGCCACGAGCGGGCGCAATTTTGTAAGCGTGACATGTTGGGTACCATTTTACTCGGCGTAACATTATCTTTCACAATATATAAAAAAATTGGGCCAAATTTATTGCTGTCTTATTTTTTAATTCAAAAAAGTGATTTTTTTCCAAAAAAAGTGCGCTTGTAGGACCGCTGCGCAAATATGGTGTGACAAAAAGTATTGCAATGATCGCCATTTTATTCTCTAGGGTATTAGAAAAAAATAAATATATAATGTTTGTGGGTTTTAAGTAATTTTCTAGCAAAAAAAAATGTTTTAGTCTTGTAAACACCAAATCTGAAAAACACCCAAAGTAGAGAAGTGGTTACGTGAGCTAAATGGATGAATGGAGCGAATCCCCCCAGTAGGTTTTTGGAATAGGTCACCGGATGACAGCAAAGCGTACCTGTCAGCATTCCGGTCACCAGATCCCCGATTGGTTCGTTCAAGCCCTGTTGGACAACCTGCCTCTGGGTTCCCCTCAAGCTGACCCCCCAAATCGTACAGCACCCAGCCTGGGATCCTCTCAACAGAACTGGGGACACAGTAAGTCACTGGAGTCCCCTTTTACCTCCGGATGAGGTTCTGTGTAGTCTGCAATTTTGCCCAGGTGGGCTGCGCCGGCGGGGTCCATGGATGCGCGCACCCTGAAAGTGGATGCCGCACCTGGAACTGGGACCCCGCAAAGACTGTTTAGCACATGACACCTGTCACAGATATACTCTCCCCCAGCATGCCCAGCGAGGGAAAAACTCCTCTAATTGGCAGCTGGGGAAAACTTGCTCTGTAAGAACCCCTCTGGTGCCAACTGCTGGCCAGGGATGGCACCGCATCCGTGGAGTACAGGCTGACCCAGTGGACGTTTCTGAAATGACAGAAAGTCCCAATTTAGTAAATTGTGGATGGGAGCAAACTAACTCTCCCATTCCCCACTAACTTTAGCGTAGTGCCCATACTGAAAGTAAGGGGGCGCTACACTTTTTTAAATCTTTTACAGACAGATGTTAATAAAACAAGATTACCAGAGCTATTTATGTTGGCAGGATGGTAAATCAGAAAAAGCAATGTGAACTGCAGCATTATTTAAGTTTGAGGTATCATTGCAAGCTATTAGAAGTCAACAGCATGGAGAGCAGCACAAAGGGGGGCATTTATCAAGCATGTTAGTGGCACAATTAGAACCTGTGTTTTTGGGCAGAAAGGGGATGGGACCGATTTTCACACTAAACCAGGGCTGGTGTTAGAAATGACAGGACCCCATACAGCCTACCTGACAAAATCCCCCCCCCCCCCCTCGAAAATATCAAATTATATTTTTGCTAAAATGCCGCAACCACATGCAAAGCAGTACGGGATTAAAGAAGGCAGTGAGGATGCTCTCTGAAGAGCCATCCAAATGCTGACAGTTCAAATTATTTTTAGAATTTTTTTACATTCATGTAGAATTTTATTATTTATGTATTTAAAAAAATAAATAAATCGGGTGAAATATCAGGAGTCCAAACAGACCCCTGATGACTCACTTTTGAGACAAAGAAAAAGAATTATAGCCATCACTACCATCCCCCCAAACCCCCCCCCGCGCTTATTAACCAAATGTCATTTATTTTAAATGTAAATTTCTGCCAAAATAGCAGCCATTTTTACCCACCCCCCCAACCCCCCACGCTTATTTACCGGATTTTATTTACATTTCTGCCAAAATAGCAGCCTTCAGTCCCCCCCCCCATGCCCACTTATTTGCAAAATTTATTTTACATGTACATTTCTGCAAAAATACCAACCTTCACCCCCTACACAAAGTCTTTCATTAGGGCCACAATTCACAGAATTATGGGTTCTCTAATGCAGTATGTCCGCAGTCTCTGATAATCTTGTGCAGTATGTCCGCAGTCTCTGATAATCTTGTGCAGTATGTCCGCAGTATCTGGTAATCTAATGCAGTATGTCCGCAGTCTCTGGTAATCTAATGCAGTATGTCCGCAGTCTCTGGTAATCTAATGCAGTATGTCCGCAGTCTCTGGTAATCTAATGCAGTATGTCCGCAGTCTCTGGTAATCTAATGCAGTATGTCCGCAGTCTCTGGTAATCTAATGCAGTATGTCCGCAGTCTCTGGTAATATTGTGCAGTATCTCTGCAGTCTCTGGTAATCTAGTGCAGTATGTTCGCAGTCTCTGGTAATCTTGTGCATTATCTCCGCAGTATCTGGTAATCTTGTGCAGTATATCCGCAGTCTCTGGTAATCTTGTGCAGTATGTCCGCAGTCTCTGGTAATCTTGTGCCGTATATCCGCAGTATCTGGTAATCTTGTGCAGTATGTCCGCAGTCTCTGGTAATCTTGTGCAGTATATCCACAGTCTCTGGTAATCTTGTGCAGTATATCCACAGTCCCTGGTAATCTCCTGCAGTATGTCCGCAGTCCCTGGTAATCTCCTGCAGTATGTCTGCAGTTTCTGGTAATCTAATGCAGTATGTCGCAGTCTCTGGTAATCTCCTGCAGTATGTCGCAGTCTCTGGTAATCTCCTGCAGTATGTCCGCAGTCTCTGGTAATCTCCTGCAGTATGTCCGCAGTCTCTGGTAATCTAATGCAGTATGTCCGCAGTCTCTGGTAATCTAATGCAGTATGTCCGCAGTCTCTGATAATCTCCTGCCTATTTAGAGTCCTTCATTACTAACAGTGTCATTTTTTAATTTGTTTGCGCCGATCTGTAAGGCTGCGCTATATACCATGATTTGTGATGCTGGGGCTATATACTCTGTCCTGTGATGCTGAGCTGTATACTCCTGACACTATGAGTGGAAGCAAGTGGAATACAGGGGACGGAGTGGGTGGATTCTATAAGGGGTGTGGCTTATTAGAAGTGGGAGGGACCACCGTGGAGGGGCGGAGTCTTGCGCCCCCCCCATCCAAAAACTTCACCAGCCGCCACTGGGCCCAGGGGTGCAGTTGTAGAATCAAAGTAGTGAGCGAAGGTCCAGACAGTGAATAAGGGTTTTTCCGATGCTTTATTTCCAGGCCAACACGGCAAACATCAAATGAGAAGAAAAGGGTGATGAAGAGAAAGGGAGAACCTTGCGATATCAGGCCTGGATATGAACTGAGCAGTCCTGCTCTCAGTAGTATCAAATTGTGAATTGTCGCCACTCTTTCTGAGTGGGTGAAGTGCCCCCGGACAGACCCCTCTCACAAGCCTGGCAGCCGAGGTGTCACTTTGGATTGCTGGGAGGAACAGATCTCTATCACAGACCTGGCTCTAGGGCCTCTGCCACAGGCCAATTACTTTAACCACTTCCAAACCGCTGTACGTCTTTATACGGCCTAACTTTAAAGATGGATATCTCGGTAACGGCAGCAGCTGCTGCCACAACCGAGGTATCCATCTTTAGTGTCAGCGGTTCTGTTAACGATTCGCCGCGAGATCGCCGTTATCGGCCGCGGGAGAGGGGCCCCCCCCTCCCGCCGCTCTCTCGCGCCCTCCACCGCTTACCGGAGCCGTCGGTAGCGGCGGAGGAGATCGGGTGCGTTCGGCTGCTGACTGGGGACGAGACTGAAGGAAAAATCTCCTTCGCCCGTCCCCATAGCTCTGCTGGGCGGAAGTGACGTCAAAACCTCAGTCCCGCCCAGCCTCTTAAAGAAACATTTTTTTTTTTTGTCATTTGAAAAAATGACAGTTTAAATTTTTTTTTTTTTTTTTTGCATTTTAGTCTAAATATGAAATCTGAGGTCTTTTTGACCCCAGATCTCATATTTAAGAGGACCTGTCATGCTTTTTTCTATTACAAGGGATGTTTACATTCCTTGTAATAGGAATAAAAGTGATCTTTTTTTTCAGTGTAAAAAATAATAAAATAAATAAAAATAAATAAGAATTTTTTTTTTTTTTTTTTAAAGCGCCCCGTCCCTACGAGCTTGTGCGCAGAAGCGAACGCATACGCGAGTAGCGCCCGCATATGAAAATGGTGTTCAAACGACACAAGTGGCGTATCGCCGCGATCGTTAGAGTGAGAGCAATAATTATAGCCCTAGACCTACTCTGTAACTCAAAAAATGCAACCTATAGAATTTTTTAAACGTCGCCTATCGAGATTTTTAAGGGTAAAAGTTTGACACCATGCCACGAGCGGGCGCAATTTGTAAGCGTGACATGTTGGGTACCATTTTACTCGGCGTAACATTATCTTTCACAATATATAAAAAAATTGGGCCAAATTTATTGCTGTCTTATTTTTTAATTCAAAAAAGTGATTTTTTTCCAAAAAAAGTGCGCTTGTAGGACCGCTGCGCAAATATGGTGTGACAAAAAGTATTGCAATGATCGCCATTTTATTCTCTAGGGTATTAGAAAAAAATAAATATATAATGTTTGTGGGTTTTAAGTAATTTTCTAGCAAAAAAAAATGTTTTAGTCTTGTAAACACCAAATCTGAAAAACACCCAAAGTAGAGAAGTGGTTACGTGAGCTAAATGGATGAATGGAGCGAATCCCCCCAGTAGGTTTTTGGAATAGGTCACCGGATGACAGCAAAGCGTACCTGTCAGCATTCCGGTCACCAGATCCCCGATTGGTTCGTTCAAGCCCTGTTGGACAACCTGCCTCTGGGTTCCCCTCAAGCTGACCCCCCAAATCGTACAGCACCCAGCCTGGGATCCTCTCAACAGAACTGGGGACACAGTAAGTCACTGGAGTCCCCTTTTACCTCCGGATGAGGTTCTGTGTAGTCTGCAATTTTGGCCAGGTGGGCTGCGCCGGCGGGGTCCATGGATGCGCGCACCCTGAAAGTGGATGCCGCACCTGGAACTGGGACCCCGCAAAGACTGTTTAGCACATGACACCTGTCACAGATATACTCTCCCCCAGCATGCCCAGCGAGGGAAAAACTCCTCTAATTGGCAGCTGGGGAAAACTTGCTCTGTAAGAACCCCTCTGGTGCCAACTGCTGGCCAGGGATGGCACCGCATCCGTGGAGTACAGGCTGACCCAGTGGACGTTTCTGAAATGACAGAAAGTCCCAATTTAGTAAATTGTGGATGGGAGCAAACTAACTCTCCCATTCCCCACTAACTTTAGCGTAGTGCCCATACTGAAAGTAAGGGGGCGCTACACTTTTTTAAATCTTTTACAGACAGATGTTAATAAAACAAGATTACCAGAGCTATTTATGTTGGCAGGATGGTAAATCAGAAAAAGCAATGTGAACTGCAGCATTATTTAAGTTTGAGGTATCATTGCAAGCTATTAGAAGTCAACAGCATGGAGAGCAGCACAAAGGGGGGCATTTATCAAGCATGTTAGTGGCACAATTAGAACCTGTGTTTTTGGGCAGAAAGGGGATGGGACCGATTTTCACACTAAACCAGGGCTGGTGTTAGAAATGACAGGACCCCATACAGCCTACCTGACAAAATCCCCCCCCCCCCCTCGAAAATATCAAATTATATTTTTGCTAAAATGCCGCAACCACATGCAAAGCAGTACGGGATTAAAGAAGGCAGTGAGGATGCTCTCTGAAGAGCCATCCAAATGCTGACAGTTCAAATTATTTTTAGAATTTTTTTACATTCATGTAGAATTTTATTATTTATGTATTTAAAAAAATAAATAAATCGGGTGAAATATCAGGAGTCCAAACAGACCCCTGATGACTCACTTTTGAGACAAAGAAAAAGACTGAGGACAGAGATTCCCCAGTCCCCTTCTCTGCACCCTCAGCTGCACAGGAGAGTGAATGAATGGAAAGTGCTCTGTGCTGAGCGGCTTCCTGTATTTCACAAATGGTAACATAGAAAACACTGTTTATTATGCCTCAGTTGTGAATGAACGGCATCGCTGTGGGGAGGAGGGACACAGGGGGACCCAGACAGCAGAGGGTGGGGGCACAGATACTGATACCCCTGCAGCACATTCAAAGGCAGAAAAAAGGAGAAGCTGGCAGCACTGGGGGAAACACAAGTGTTAGCAACAAGGCATTACAGCCGGCCCTCCTGCTCAAGAGTTGCCGGGCCCCCCTTTGGAACTGATGGGGTCCAGGCCCGGTACAAGTGCATAATGAAGAAGTGTTCAGGGTCAGGTTTCATTCTGTGACAGTGCTACTTTAGAGCAGCTTAAAGAGGAATTTATGACTCAAGTTGTAACTTTGTCGTAACTCTGCCTCCAAATCTACCTCAATGCTTTTGTTTAGCCTTGCCTTGCTGTGCAACAGAATTTATAAATGTTCCTGAATGGGGAGGAGGGGGGTGGGACATTTATCAATTCTGTCTAGGGTTTCCACCTTTTTTTCAAACCAATACCAAACACTTTAGTGGTACACAGCAATTTTATGGGGGGGGGGGGGGCGGGTGGCGGTGCTGTGGACTCTGGTGTATTGCTCACCAGAGTTCCCGGCACCCCCCTTAAGTCAGAATTTCCAAAGCCCCCTTACATCACGGTGCTCAGAGTACCCCTTACATTTGAGTCGCCCTTACCTTAGGCCTTGTACACACGACCGAACATGTCTGCTGAAACTGGTCCGCGGACCAGTTTCAGCAGACATGTTCGGTCGTGTGTACGGCCGAGCGGACAGGTTTCCAGCGGACATTTGTCCAGCTGACTGTTTTGCAGCGGACAAATGTTTCTTAGCATGCTAAGAAACATGTCCGCTGGAATCCTGTCCGTCGGACATGTTCGGTCGTCTGTACAGACTCACCGTACATGTCCGAGCGGCCGCCATCCCTCGCATGCGTTGAATCACTTTGACGCATGCGTGGAAGCATTGAACTTCCGGGGCCGCGCACGTCTGGATGGTGAGCTCATTCATCCGAGAATGAAGGTTCAGGCATCGGCAACTTTTATCCACAATATATCTGTTGCCTGCTGGGCTTCAAATTTCCTGCCCATATACCCCTGGGGATTGGAATGTGGGCGGACAGATACAGAGGGGTGGGGGCAGGATCAAGCCCTTTCTCTTCTCCCATCCCTGGGGGTGGGGGGGCTGTGCTGGCTCTAGGCAGCGTGAAAGAGAGTGACACAGACTCTTAGACAACTGCAGCCAGCCCTCTGAGTGGTTGGCAACCTAGGTGATTAAGGTGTGCACATGCCTATTCACTTGGCGATTGTGGTACTCAGTTACTTGGGGAGCCACAGTCTTGTCTGATATGGTGTCTGGGTTTCAGACAGTCTAAAACCCGGACACGTGATTCAAAACCCGAACTGTCCAGGTGAATCCTGGATGGTTGGCAACCCTAATTATGTCTCATAGTGGCAAGGCAATGCTAAATAGGAGCAGTGAGACGCATCTTGGCACTGCTTTATTAGAAGGTTAGAGCCTGGCTCACAAATTCCTCCTTCAGATGCCCTAAAGTTGCATTGCTGTGACTTAGCCTGACCACTCTCCAATTATGTGTCTGTTTACAATGGGAATCTGTCTACAAAGACCTATCTACTATCTTTATTAATAAATCTGTCTTAGGACTTTGCAAGCTTTCACACCCGGCTGCCCAGGAATACAGATGCACAGGTCTGTAAACCTGTCACAGAGGCTGAAGGAGAAACATCCTGATTTGCGATTAACTGGGGAACATTTACTAAAACTGTACCTCATCATCAGTGCCGCCCATCAGTGCCACCTATCAGTGCCCACCAGTGCTGCCTTATTAGTGCCGCCTTATCAGTGCCCATCAGTGCAGCCTCAGCGCATGAAGGAGAAAAATTACCTGATTGCAAAATATTATAACAAACTACAAAAAAAAAATGTTCGCAAAAAAATGTTGGTCATTTTTGGTTATTTAGCAAAAAAATTAAAACCCCAGTAGATGAAATACCCCCAAAAGAAAGCTCTATTTGTGTAAAAAGATAAAAATGTCATATGGGTACAGTGTAGCATGACCGTGCAATTGTCATTCAAAGAGTGACAGCGCTGAAAGCTGAAAATTGGCTTGGGTAGGAAGGGGGTTTAAGTGCCCAGTAGGCAAGTGGTAAAAATGTCAACTATTGTATCTAAGCATTGTCTTTATAAGGCTGGTTTATACACCCAAGACCGAGTAATTTTCTTACAAACAGACAATATGGGATATGTTGATCGAGTGGACTTATTCGCCTGCTTTGTAGAGGCAGGAAGATTGTTTTTCTCCCTTTGATGCCAAATTGGCCAGAGTTAACCAGCAGTGTTGTTTAAAGATAAATTGGATGGGCATGCATCTTTTCCCTTTAAGTAAAGGAGAACTCTAATGCCGCGTACACACCATCGCTTTCTGCGATGGAAAAATGCGACGCTTTATGTGCTTTAAAAAAACTTCATTTTTCAAACTTCAATTTGAACAACGACGTAGCATACACACCATCGCTTTTTCACAACGCTCTAGCACAGCGCAGTTCCGTCAATCACGCACAACGTCACTATAAAGGGTCGTTTCCATGCGGAAGACGGCCTCTTTTGCTGATATCGTGTTGCTGCGTGTTAGTAAAAGTTTGGTGAGATACGATTCGTGATTTTCAGTGACTGTGCTTTAAATTTCGTTTTCTGTCGTACAGTTTGTCTATTTGTTGTCGGATCTGTGATACAGTGCTTGTACTAAGGACGTATTTGTTTTGGCATTACGTTTTGTGTGCACGGTGCTGTTTAGCAGGTCGTTCTTCAAAGGCCATTCTTTACTTCAGGGCGTAATTTTTAGTCTGATCTGATTTGACGACCGTTTTCTAGCCATGTTGCGGGTACGAACTCGTCGCCGAGATCGTGCTGTGCTTGTTGTTAGGATGTGTGCTGCATCCCAGCGACGGTCCATGAACAGGGTGAGGAGGAGGTTGTGGACCAAGAACTGGTTGCTACGCAGGGACCAGTTCTCTCATATGCCTCTGCTGCGGGAGATCCGAGAAAATAACCCTGATGATTTCAGGAATTTTCTTAGGATGTCTGACCCCGTATTTCAGCAGCTTTTGGCTTTGGTGTCGCCATATATCACCAGGCAGGACACCGTTATGCGGGAAGCCATCACTGCTGAGCAGAGGCTAGTTGCTACGTTGCGCTACCTTGCAACAGGGAGAAGTCTGCAGGACTTGAAGTTCTCGACGGGCATCTCCCCCCAGGCTCTGGGCCTCATAATCCCTGAGACCTGTTCGGCCATCATTCAGGTTCTTCAGGAGGACTATGTTAAGGTAAGTGGTGTTCTTTCAATGGTCAAACTATGTCCCAAAAAAAAAAAAAAAAAAAAAAGGTGGACCAATATATATATTTAAAATGTTTAAGATGGAAGATACAACTAAATAACAGAACACAAACATAAACATTATCAAACAAGAAAGAAACTAATTAAAAGCTTGTCATAACTATGCAACAAGATCAGCCGCAACAAACGTCCATTTCTGGGTAGCAGTTAAAAGCAGGGGTTAAAGAAGCGCTTTATTTTCTTGTCTATAAGCTGAAAAACACCTTAACGAATGTGCTGATTCCATTCTGAACAGTCGTTTTACATGAATGAGCGCTGCCGTCTCCTAACTTGCTTCTGAGCATGCGCGGGCTTAAATCGACGTTTTTACGTACACACGGTCAATGTTTAGAACACAGAAAACAACGTCGGCCAAAAACGACACATAAAATTGAAGCATGCTTCAATTTTTTTCTGTCGTTTTTTAGAAGACATAAAACGACGTTTTTGCCCACACACGGTCAATTAAATTGACGTTTTTGAAAATGACGTTTTTTTCCATCGCAGAAAGCGATGGTGTGTACGCGGCATTAGAGGAGTTACCATAGAGCATTGGATTATGGGATTGCTGTGCGTGCATGCGTGTGCTGGTGTGTGTTAAAACACAGTCCTTTTTACCCGCTGTTAAAACACAGCCTTCGTCAGTACCGCTATTGTTACCTGCAATTCCAGTCCATGTGCTTTGATCCGCGTTTTTGAATTGAAGTGATTATGCTCATAAACATCTCTGTAGCTGATTACATCAATTCAAACAATGCATAAAGACCAGAGAGTTTTTACAGCGGTTGTCACATCGCAGAGCTAAGTGTAAATTGCACATTTCACTCCCCCCCACAGCGCTTTAGATTAACCTTTTTCTGGAATTCTTAAAAGGATGAAAGAGCCCATTTATTTAAAATAAATCTATAATACCCCCCACCATCTGCACTGGCCTTTATAGCAATAAACTAAATATAACACATTTCCTCTATTCAAAAGAAGTTTCTGTTCTGGCCAGGGCCAGCTTGGTGCTTTATAGCTCCAATGCTTCTGTTAGAATATGTGCCATGGTGAGCATGGGGTCTGGGCAGACTGATCATGATCCCCAAGGGACAGACCCTGTCTTCAATACCTTGCACCCTCCTGTTTCTTATTAGAACTACAAGTACTGCTTGGGAGCCAAAAAGGCTCTTTATTTACGTCATCTCTAAATTATCTTTTCTTTTAACTGTAAGATAGAATACAGATTATTTTCTGAAGCACAGAACTGCAGTGGCGGCTGGCAGTTTTCTTTTGGGGGGGCAGCAAACCGTTTACCCACAGCCCTCCCCCGTAGGTCGTTCGGTCGGCCGCACACTTACCCCATCAGGCGGGCATCACTTCCCTCCGGGCAGCGGGCGGTGGCTTCTCGTGCATCTCCTCCCTCCTCCTCCTAGGCGGCTAATAGAATCACCTGTCCTTTCAGCCAGTCAGGTCAGCCCGAGGGCTTTCACGCTGAGGCGATGTGCTGGCGGGAGAAAAAAAAATCTCCTGCAAGCAGCATCTTTGGAGCGGTGAGGGGAGCGGTGTGTATACCGCTCCTTCCCATTGAAAACAATGGCACACCGCGGTAATACCGCCGGCAATGCGTCTCTGCAGAGCCGAATTGCCGGCGGTATTAACCCTTTTTCGGCCGCTAACATGGGTAATACCGCACCGCTAGCGGCTGAATACCGCCTCAATTCTCCAGCAATTCCGACGCTATACTGCCACCGCACATCCTGCCCCAGTGTGAAAGGGGCCTTAAGCTGGAAAGTGCAAAATCAGGCTCACTTCTGCATAGAAACCAATGAGTTTACAACCCCAGCTTGTTCAATTAAGCTTTGGTAATAAAACCTGGAAGTTCATTGGTTTCTATGCAGAAGTGAGCCTGATTTTGCACTTTTCAGCTTTAGTAAATAAACCCCATTGTGTACTTAAAAGTGGGGTATGACTGTATGCTAATGAGATGTGCTTATAGGGAGACATATACAACTCATTACAATGACCATTCAGGTCAAAGAAAATAGGCTTGCTTAAAATGTATGTGCAGCCAACATTTAACCCAGAAGCAAACATTTATTATATTGCAGCTTACTAGATGGCTGCATTATGTTTCTTTATTAGGTTTTCTTTTATTTTCACCTGGTGATCCTGCCAGTAAGTCTGTTGCTTTTGAACAGAACAAGCTCTCCTACAGATGTAGCAGTTAAAAAAATGAGACAAGCCATTTACCACTGAGAGGGGTGCTTACAATGACCAGCTTTAATGTAAAACCTTTATGTCAAAAAGAAAACACAGTTGCTGTAATCTATTGATTGTTTAAACAATGGACTGAGCTATGTTACCATGAGTTATAAAAGTACCCTATGTCAGCAATGTTGGAATTTGTCAACTTAAAACTTAATAAAAATGTAAAGTAAAAAAAAAAAAAAAGGGTTAGCTGTAACTAGCTGTACTAACTAGTGTACCTAATTCTGCTACTACATCCCTACCCTCCCAGCAGATTAACAATACTGCTGTCCAAAAGTGCCACTGTGCTCCTTCAGCCAGAGTGGGGACACTCTAATACAGGAGATATTTTACTGGCCAAATCACCAGGTGCAAACAGAGGGAAAAAAGGCCTACAAAAGAAAACTGATGCAGCCATCACATCTAATGATTGGTAAGCTGCAATATATTACATTTTTGGCTTTGGGCTCAATACCACTTTAAGTTTTGGATAGTGTGTAGAAAGATTGGTTTAAATTGGTAAACGTATCTGTGTCCCCAAATGTAGGCAGGTCCAATCTATCTTCTCAACTGCAGGTGGTGCACTTCTGCAGCGACAATGCAGATGGTGGAGAAAGTCGGGAGGAACCTAATTCCTATAATACACTGTAATAGAGGAGGTATTTTATTGCCCAAATAACCAGGTGATAACAAAGGGGAAAAGAGGCAGACGTAATTAGCACAATGGACAATAGAATGCAATCACAGCAAGATACTTTAACATCCCTTAATAGCCAGACAATCTGACTCTGAGCTTCAATCCACCTCACCACAGTAGCAGACTTAGTTAGCATCTCAACAGTCATTGAAGGTCTCTTATTGACCGGTTGTGGGTCAGCATGAAAATCACCTGTAATATGTCCAGATCTCCTGCAATACATGAATTATCATTTATCAGTCACCCTATGCCCAAAAGGGGCACAGCGTGACCCTAGACCCAAGAGTCATTAGTGACGCTGGCACAGGAGTACCCCCCATCCTTCTAAAGTCTCTGGGTGTCACGGGTCATTCCGTTACAATGACATTTTTGGTTTTGGGCTTAATACGACTTTAAGTTTAGATAGTGTGGCGAAAGATTGGTTTATATTGGTATCTGTGTCCCCTGTGAAAGGAAAGGCCCAGTCTATTTTCCCAACTGCAGGTGGAGCACATCTGCAGAGGCAATGCAGATGGTGGAGAAAATCGGGAGGAACCTAGTTCCTCTATGGTTCCTCAGTCACAGTGAGGCAGTTATCTGATCGGATGCTTGTGTCCCAATTTACTTTGTTGGCCATCTTGGGTCAGATAGAGACCCTGACTCCCAGGTATGGTGTACATTTTTGTAAGTGGCTAGTGTAGGGACAGTGCTTAGTATCAGGGAAAGGTTCCTAAAGAGTAGGGAAAGTGCAGGGACATGCCATCCTTCCTGGAAGCCTCCCGAATTGGGTACAGACCAGCTAGGGTGCATTATGCTCTTTGTGGCAGGCGCTGCCAGCATCTATGGGTCTCCAGATAACTGTCATTACTCTCTGTAAGTGATTGGTTGGACTCTGCATTGTTACTGCCGACCGCACCATGATTCACCTACCCACACACCGGAGAGAGTCTCCCCCTCTATTTCTCCTGCTAACCATTGTCACCAAAACAAAATGTAATGTAAATCCAAACTTTTACAGTTGTCATCAGAAAAAGAATAGAAGGGAAATCTTTGCATAGGGACACTTGTTCTGGAGGCAGTTGCTAGGAGGGGAGGTTCCCTAATTTTGTAGAGATTTCCTCTAACTCTCACCCATCAGGATAGGTGTGACAGGTGCCCAGAGCAGTAAAAAGATGCTACCAGCAATGGCTTATAGGAGTGGAACTATAGCCATTGTGATAGTTTTTATTGGCTGACTCATTTTTTGGACAACAGATGTCTGGTAGCATTCACGTCAATGAATGGCCAGACTGAGCGATGGTAATCAGATGTCTGTGGGTACTGTAGACCAGTGGTTCTTAACCCTGTCCTCTAGTACCCCCAACAGGCCATGTTTGCAGGTTTTCCTTTATCTTGTACAGGTGCTGTAAATCAGAGTCAATGGCTTAATATTTTGGACAGCTATTTTATCGAATAGAATTTCTCAAAACATGGCCTGTTGGGGTTACTTGATGATAGGGTTGAGAACCCCTGCTGTATAAGATACAAAGCTGAAAATCAAAGCATGCAACCTATAGCAGGCTTATGGGGATTATTTTTTAAAGGCAAAAAGACAGTTCACTTTGCAAGGGAAGATGCACTTTACATGGGGATCACCCTATAGCAGGGATATGCAATTAGCGGACCTCCAGCTGTTGCAAAACTACAAGTCCCATCATGCCTCTACTGCTGGGTGTGATGTTGTGGCTGTCAGTCTTGCCATGCCTCATGGGAATTGTAGTTCTGCAACAGGGAAGGAGAATCTTGTCTCCTGATACTGCTGGACCTAAGCGCGGCTTTTGACACTGTAGACCACAGACTACTACTGGCTAGGCTAGCTGAAGTAGCCAGAGTCTCAAAGGTGTTTTACCCTGGTTTTCCTCTTTCTTGGAAAATCGATCACAAATAGTGAAACTGGGGTCTTTCACTTCTGAAAAACGTACGTTATCATGCGGAGTCCCTCAGTAACCAGAAGTTACTTTACCACTCCTATGCAGACGACACACAACTGTATTTCCACATCTGCAACAAAAAGGATCATTCTCTTGGACTAGAGAAATCCCTTACTCTATAGATAACTGGATGACAAACAGTTATCTTAAACTCAACGGTTCGAAAACAGAACTTCTCCTGTTTCACGCTAATCGAAAAAACCACCCCGCATCAACATGGACTCCGCCACCCATTCTGGGCAAAACTATCACCCCTAGCACCAAAGTCAAAAGTCTCAGAGTCATTTTCGACACCTACATGACAATAGATGCACAAATAGGGTCAGTAGTCAGCAGATCGCACCATCTGCTGCGCCTACTACACAGACTCACCCCCTTTATCCCGAAAGAGGACATTGCAGTCGTGGTGGGAACAATCATCAATTCCAGACTTGACTATGCAAATGCCCTCTATCTAGGACTCCCCAAATACCAAATCACTCGTCTGCAAGTCATTCAAAATACGGCCGCGCGATTAGTGACCGGCAAAAAAACATGGGAATCAATCTCACCTTCACTGAGATCCCTTCATTGGTTGCCAGTAAAAGACAGAATCACTTTCAAGGCACTCTGCCTAATGCATAAGTGTATTCAAGGAAACACCCCCCAATATCTATGCGAAAAAATAAAAGCCCATAACCCCAATCGCATTCTGCGATCCACCAATCAAAACCTACTCCAGATACCTAAAGCCAGATACAAGTCCAAAGGAGATCGAAGATTTGCAGTCCAGGGAATGCTCTACCAACCACCATCCGACTGGAGTCGGACCACTTGGCCTTCAGGAGAAAGATTAAAACCCATCTCTTCTGAGGTCAAGGGGTTCCTTACCCATGCAATGGATACAGCGCCCAGAGGCGATTCAGTTCGCATGTGTTGCGCTTTACAAGTTTCTCACTCACTCACTCACTCACTCACTCACTCACTCACTCACTCACTCACTATAGCTTGGTGAATGAAGCACTTTCACCATTCAATCATGTGCAAACAAAAACATTTTTTTTTTCTATACTCTCTGCCAAGTGAAACTTCACCTCAATAGGGTCTGAGGAAAATACCCTTGCAAGGTGAACACAGTATTTACCTTTAGTAAATCACCCCATATATGAAATATCTGTTTACATGCATTAGAACACAAATATTCTTTCCGATAGGTTGCTATGACTTCTTACTACACTACATTTTGCTCTTGGTCTTATCAAACACACTAGTTTGTCTGCAGTTTTACGCTGTATTTCCAGTGCCTACTCCTCCTCAAAAGGGTTTAATGTGAACACGCCATCAAAATGTGTTCTGGCAAATTATAAAAGATAATCAGCAGTATTAACTGCCTATCGTTGATGGTCACAAAAACATATTACTCGAACAAACACTCCAAAGTTAAATACAACACTGTTTATTTGGAAGCACGTCTCACATCCTAAGTCACTGGCTTGGATCAATAAATTAACTACCTCTATGGCAGCCACGTATTCTACAGCTGACACGTTTTATGGATTATTCTTCCCATGGGAAACTTCTACAGGCAACAATTGTGCCTTTCCAAAGGCCATAATGTAAATAAATAAAACTCTGCATGCTTCATAATCACTATTGGATACTTGAGAACCATATTGATTTTACCAGTTCATTGCAAAGACAGGTCAAACTTCTCTGCTTAACCTGATTTACAAGCTAATCCTTTCCACGGAGTTTCTCTTCCAATGTACTATATTATATATGATGTGAAATGTTGGTGCTTCTGTAGCACACATTCATAAGTAAGTGTCACTGTAACCCAATAAAAGACCATAACACAATTTTCTGATGAACTGTGCTTCTTATTTATTTCGTATATACAATGTACACCTTGTACCAGGAGAAATCAGCAGTGGGAGATGAGTACTAACATAGAGTATAACTAATACATTGGATTGATTTGTTCTTTCAATTACTCAGCTTGTATACTGTGCTGGGAGCATGGAATTACATGAACGTTCAATTTCATTTACTTGTACTTTTAGAAAAGTTCTTCCTTTCAATAACACATTAGGATGCTGCTTATTACCTGAAAGTCACTAATTCTAGATTAATACTGGATTGCCAAATATGCGACGGTATTCGGCCGTCAAGGTTACATTGGACACAAGCTGCAATTGGGGGGCCAGATTCAGATAGGAGATACGACGGCGTATCTCCTGATACGCCGTCGTATCTCTAAGGCCGGCCGGTCGTATCTATGCGACTGATTCAGAGAATCAGTTACGCATAGATATCCCTAAGATCCGACAGGTGTAACTGTGTTACACCGTTGGATCTTAGACTGCAATTCCAGGCCGGCCGTTAGGTGGCGCTTCCGTATCTTTTATGCGTTGAATATGCAAATGAGGAGTTATGCCGATTCAGAAATGAACGACCGCCCGGCGCATTTTTTTTACGTCGTTTGCGCTCAGCTTTTTCCGGCGGAAAGTTACCCCTGCTATATAAGGGGTATGTGCGGTGTATCCTATGTTAAGTATGGCCGTCGTTCCTGCGCCGAGTTTTGAAATTTTTACGTCGTTTGCGTAAGTCGTTCGCGAATACGGCCGGACGTAATTTACGTTAACGTTGAAACCAATGACGTCCTTGCGAAATCATTTGGAGCAATGCACGCTGGGAAATTTTGCGGACTGCGCATGCGCAGTTCATTCGGCAAGGGGACGCGCCTGTTTTAAATGTTACACGCCCCCTACCCGCCGAATTTGAATTCGGCCAGGGGATTTATGCTACGCCGCCGCAACTTTTACAGGCAAGTGCTTTCTGAATAAAGCACTTGCCTCAAAAACTTGCGGCGGCGTAACGTAAATCAGATAGGTTACGCGGATCTAAAGATCCGCTAACCTATCTGAATCCGGCCCAGGGTGTGTATAGTCCATAGGCAAGAAAGGTCTGTTCCTATTCGTTGTCCAAGGAACTTCTTTCCCTTCACCACCACAGTGCTAAGCTTCATTTTATCACTAATGAGCCTGAACCCGCTCTTGTAGCCAGAAGGGAAATGGGTGGCATAAGAACTTAGTTTGGAAGTTGCAACAATGTATGGATCCTTGCACCAATAGGTACAATTGATTGAGTTCCGTATTGATAACTGTTGGCACACTAATGTGTATTGACCATAAAGGTGTCATCAAGGGTGACCTTACTATGCTGGAGACCTGTATTAGCCCTTTTCTTTTCATCTGCTTAATAATTGGCAATCAGTGTTTTTTAAAAACTACACGGCACCCTTGATTTGGCTGCACATTTACAGCTCGTGTACTTGGTCCATTTGGGCACTTTGGCCCTGGCCGACACCTAGAGCCTCTGGAAGTTAAAACCGGTGCTGGAGAAACGGCTGGAAAGACGTGGACTGCCTGCACCATACCCTTTTGGATGCCTTATCAGCAGATATATCCTAAGCGAGATTGGCCTTCCATAATTAGAGGGTCTACCATGTAGTTTAAGAGTACACCTTGACTGATGATGTCACTAGGTGGAGGATATCACTGGATACCATCTGTTATGAATTGCATCAGCCATTGTTGATCGAATTGGATCATTCAGATCACCTGTTGGACTTTGTTCATTCTTTAATACACAATTAGCGCAACTTTTTCTTTTGTTCAATTATTTTGTTGCGTTATAGCTCACATTTCACTATTGCTGCTTTTTCATTTTTTTGAAAAACAAAAACATGCTGCTTTACTTATTGCCCCATGTACAGGTATTGTTCCCAGTGGTTTAAGCAATTCAACTAGGCTGCATTTGGACCAAGATGCCTACATAGCTATGCCTTTGTTGACACAATGATATTGGCAGTGTACGCAAAATGTCCCGGATTTTACGTTTTTGGTTCTTGGAAGGCATGCTAAATAATTAAAGCTGGCCTTTTGCAGTCCCTGTACAACAGAGCTTAGTGGGGGAGGAAGAAGCAGCATATAGAACCAATCAGTTCATGTGCTGCCGTGGAACATACTGATAAAAGGAAAAAGCAAAGTGAAAGAGCGATGAGCTCATCTCTGTTGCTTCTCCTTAAAGTGGAGGTTCACCCGAAAAGTTAATTTTTAACCTTAGATTGATGCTCATTTTGTCTAGGGGAATCAGGTAGTCTTTTTTAAATCGAAGCCGTACTTGCCGTTTTAGAGAGCGATCTTCTCCGCCGCTTCCGGGTATGGGCTGCGGGACTGGGCGTTCCTATTTGATTGACAGGCTTCCGACGGTCGCATCTATCACATCACGATTTTCCGAACATCGGTGCGCAGGCGTGACGCGATGTATGCGACAGTCGGAAGCGTGTCGGAAGCCTGTCAATCAAATAGGAATGCCCAGTCCCGAAGACCATACCCGGAAGCGGCAGAGAAGATCGCTCTCTAAAACGGTAAGTACGGCTTTGATTTTAAAAAAAATACCCGATTCCCCTTGACAAAATGAGCATCAATCTAAGGTTAAAAAAAAAAATTCCGGTGAACTCCCGCTTTAACTGTTCACTTACAGTCCATGTATAAAGAGAAGGTGCAGCACCCTTGGAATTATGGCTTGCTAGTGTTTGGGTCACACAAATTAAAGGACTAAACACTATTTAGTCTGTTTTTGTTTCTAAAAAGACAAAAACATCCGAACTTCTTTTAATATTTACCTAGAAACTCCTATAAGCAAACGCTCTCATCACAGCAAGGAAAAAAATCTGTTCATAAAAACATAAGAGAAAGGCAGAGAGCCCTGTCCTTGTGGAATAAATAAAATGTAATGAAAAAAATAAAATGCTACTTGTCAAAGTGCGTACCAAGCGCTTCTATTACATAAAAACAGCAGCAAGGTGCTAGATATAAAGCCATCCAACACCGTCCACCGTCAGTACACTAGAAAGGCTGAATGTGTTTTCAGGGACATTCTGCCTTCATCAGAGCCTGTTATACGATTTGACCTTTACATACACGATGGCCGTGTATATAAACCTTTATATACAGTCAGGTCCATAAATATTGGGACATCGACACAATTCTAATCTTTTTGGCTCTATACACCACCACAATGGATTTGAAATAAAACAAACACGATGTGCTTTAACTGCAGACTTTCAGCTTTAATTTGAGGGTATTTATATCCAAATCAGGGGAACGGTGTAGGAATGACAACAGTTTGTATATGTGCCTCCCACTTTTTAAGGGACCAAAAGTAATGGGACAGATTAACAATCAAAAATCAAACTTTCACTTTTTAATACTTGGTTGCAAATCCTTTGCAGTCAATTACAGCCTGAAGTCTGGAACGCGATGACATCACCAGACGCTGGGTTTCATCCCTGGTGATGCTCTGCCAGGCCTCTACTGCAACTGTCTTCAGGTCCTGCTTGTTCTTGGGGAATTTTCCCTTCAGTTTTGTTTTCAGCAAGTGAAATGCATACTCAATCGGATTCAAGTCAGGTGATTGACTTGGCCATTGCATAACATTCCACTTCTTTCCCTTAAAAAACTCTTTGGTTGCTTTTGCAGTATGCTTCGGGTCATTGTCCATCTGCACTGTGAACCGCTGTCCAATGAGTTCTGAAGCATTTGGCTGAATATGAACAGATAATATTGCCCGAAACACTTCAGAATTCATCCTGCTGCTTTTGTCAGCAGTCACATCATCAATAAATACAAGAGAACCAGTTCCATTGGCAGCCATACATGCCCATGCCATGACACTACCACCACCATGCTTCACTGATGAGGTGGTATGCTTTGGATCATGAGCAGTTCCTTTCCTTCTCCATACTCTTCTCTTCCCATCACTCTGGTACAAGTTGATCTTGGTCTCCTCTGTCCATAGGATGTTGTTCCAGAACTGTGAAGGCTTTTTTAGATGTTGTTTGGCAAACTCTAATCTGGCCTTCCTGTTTTTGAGGCTCACCAATGGTTTACATCTTGTGGTGAATCCTCTGTATTCACTCTGGTGAAGTCTTCTCTTAAATGTTGACTTTGACACACAAACACCTACCTCCTGTAGAGTGTTCTTGATCTGGCAAACTGTTGTGAAGGGTGTTTTCTTCACCAGGGAAAGAATTCTTGGGTTATCCACCACAGTTGTTTTCCATGGTCTTCCGGGTCTTTTGGCGTTGCTGAGCTCACCGGTGCATTCTTTCTTTTTAAGGATGTTCCAAACAGTTAATGAACAAAAAATGTAGCGCTGAAGATAAAATTTAAGATACCAGGTGAGGCGCCAACATTAGGAAGTGCATGTGCACATATCAAATGACATATAAATAGTCAAAAGTAAAATTCCATAGGCAAAAAATATATATAATCAAGTCTCTAGTGGAAACTTATAATGAACATCAATTGAACAATTGGTGAAAGATGTGGAGTGGACTGATGTCCAGTGATTGGAAGAACAACAGGTGATCAAGTTGTCTGCCGAAATCTGTACAAATCGCAATCACATCAGATATATGGTAGGTGTAAATATGCTTACCAGATGCGTTGGACTCTGATACTATACAGCAAAAGAGTCAAAAGGGCGTTGTGGTCATTTGGAAACCGGGACCACTAACTGGGTAGAGGATGGACGCTGTAGTTGGGACTCCAACCAGGATGGACACTGGGAACCAGCGATGTTTCAACGGCGTACTGTAGAACCGCAACAGATTCCTGATGGAATCCTTAGGCCATGTATCCAGGGACTTGGCTGCAGCTCCAGTCAGACCATGGGATAAATTAGAATGAAAGAAAGGGGCTCCAATAGTGCAGGTCAATAAAACCAATATGAGGTTTATTCAGTAAACGTCATACATTAAAATAATGACATAAAAAAGTGATCACGTAGTGAAGCAATATGGGGTGCTCAATAGCGTTACCCGACGCGTTTCGGCCACAGAAGCCTTCAACAGGGGCATATAAATGCACCCCCATATTGCTTGCTTATATAGATAAAAATGGCTGTTGGGTCCTCCCCCAACAGGGTGGTATTCCGCAACAGGAAGTGATGTAATAGATAAACATTGCAATGAACATATGCTGGTGAGCAAATCTAATATATATTGCAAACTGCTACTAGAAACATCATAAAAACAAATAAACAAAATACTATATAAAATGTCCTGTATAAATCTAAGCAAAGACATAGCATATTTCATAACAGATACATCTAAATATAGCACAATGTATAGCGTGTCACCAGAAGGTAATCTTGCTAATTCAGGTATATGGGAACACCAGAGTATGATTACTGAACCTCTAAGCATAACATTGCCAGAATCTCGGAACTGGCGCCAATCCCTGGCCGCTGACTGAAAGGTAGGGCGGCGCGGTACCAGTAGCTCATATAAAGGACGTTTTTAACGTCTGGATTGTCCCAGATCGGTGCAATGCCCGTGTACCGGAGCAAGCACTGATCGAATGTAATGGGGGAGTGCCAACTGCTGCACTGGCCAATCGGCACTCGCCGCAGAGCAACCAATCAAAGCCATGCATATTAAACCCCCAACATTAGACAAGACCCCCTCCCTTATACTACCCCATTATTACAAAGGATGCCCCCCTCATACTACTACCATTGTTACACAGGACTCCTCCCCCATACTACTCCCATTATTACACAGGACCTTCTCCCCCATACTACCCCCATCATTACACAAGAGCCCCTCCCTGATACTACCCCCATCATTAAAAAGGACCATCTTCCCTCCCCCCATAGACCCCTGCATTACACCCCCAGCAGTCTCACCGGCGTGGAAGTTCTTCAGTGGGCCATTAGTCTGTGGCTTGTGGACATGACGAGGGATAGGGGTCGATGTAGCTGTGCCCTGGACTGACAGGCACTCTCCCCAGGACAAAGTTTATCATAGCAAGCTGGCCAATCAATGCACAGGCTGCAGACATAACACCCAACCAATCACCAGCACCCCCAACATTAAATTCCGCACTCATCCTCGTCTCGTGAGTGATAGCCAAATACGCTTATGATCTATTTGTGGGCAGATCGAGCTCAAGGTGCAGTTGCTTTGGACCCCACAACAATGTATTGGCTTTGGGCAGCTGCCTCTTTTTCCCCGCGTTAAAGATGGCGCTGTATGACTGTAATGTAGAAAGGCGTCTACAGGACTATGGTTATACTACTGAGAGGTGATGGGATGGTTTGTAATCAGGGCCGCCATCAGGGGGGTACAGGCAGTACACCTGTAAGGGGCCTAGGGTCCCCAGGGGCCCGGATGGCAACCCCCTTTAAAAAAAAAAAAAACTTTTTTTTTTTTTATGGGTCCGGAGGTTCCCAGGGGCCTGGAGGCCCACAGGGCCCCAGATGGCAACCCCCCCCCCCCTTTTTTTTATATTTTTTTATTTATTTTATTTATTTTTTATATATATATATATTTTTATTATTATTATTATTATTATTATTATTAAAGGGCCAGAGCCCCGGATGGCAACCCCCCTTTTTTTTTATAAAAAAATATATTTATTTTTTTATATTATTTTATTTATTTTTTTGTAATTATTTATATATATATATATATATATATATATATATATATATATATATATATATATATATATATATATATATATTGTGATAATATAAAAATACAATGGACGTGTGGCCAAATGTATATCAAAAGTGCAGGCCACAAAACAGTGGCCTATTGGTGATTAAGTGACTATATATTAAATGATTGAGCTCCAGAGCCCTGGATGCCCAAATATATATAATAATATAATATATTTGGGCATCCAGGGCTCTGGAGCTCAATCATTTAATATATAGTCACTTAATCACCAATAGGCCACTGTTTTGTGGCCTGCACTTTTGATATACATTTGGCCACACGTCCATTGTATTTTTATATTATCACAAGATCTGCACATTTATGTGTGCATTTTTGGTTTAGCGCAGTTATCTTCTTTTTATCTGTATCTTTTTGTGTTGGTTTGACATAATAATTGCTGCTTAACAATTTATATCTATCCACTTAGCGCAGTTGCTTCCCCCTTTTTTTATATATATATATATATATATATATATATATATATATATATATATATACTAAAGGGTTTAGAGGTCCCCAGGGCCCCATGTGGCAAAACACTTTTTTTTTATTTTTATAAATGTTTATTTATTTATTTTTGTTTATATATTTTTTTCTTATTTTATTAACCACTACCCGACGGCCGTACGACTTTATACGGCCGCGGGGTGGTTGTCAATCTCTAACAGGCCGTAAAAAGACCCCGCAGGATGCGCGCGCGTGCGTCCGGCGGCGCGCGCGTGCTCGCCGCATCGCTGAGATGCCGATGCGAGTGCCTGGCGGCCGTGATGTCCGCCAGGGACTCGCGATCGGCGGCTACAGGGACAAGACGTGGAGCTCTGTGTGTAAACACAGAGCTCCACGTCCTGTCAGGGGAGAGAGGAGACCGATCTGCGTCTCTTGTACATAGGGACACAGATCGGTCACCTCCCCCAGTCACCCCCCCTCCACCTACAGTTAGAACACAATTTAGGGTACACATTTAACCCCTTCCTCACCCCCTAGTGTTAACCCCTTCAATGCCAGTCACATTTATACAGTAATTAGTGCATATTTATAGCACTGATCGCTGTATAAATGTGAATGGCGCCAAAAATGTGTCAAAAGTGTCCGATGTGTTCCCCATAACATCGCCATAACGTCGCAGTCACGAAAAAAATGCTGATCGCCGCCATAAGTAGTAAAAAAAAATAATAAAAAATAATAATAATTCTGTCCCCTATTTTGTAAGCGCAATAACTTTTGCGCAAACCAGACGCTTCTTGCGATTTTCTTCTTTTTTTTTTCCAAAAATATGTAGAAGAATACGTATCGCCTAGACTGAGAAAAAAAATGTTTTTTAAAAAAAATTGGGCTATTTATTATAGCAACAAGTAAAAAATATTGTTTTTTTTTCAAAATTGTCGCTCTATTTTTGTTTATAGCTAAAAAAAAAAAAAAAAACGCAGAGGCGATCAAATACCACCAAAAGAAAGCTCTATTTGTGGGGAAAAAAGGACGTCAATTTTGTTTGGGAGCCACGTCGCACGACCGCGCAATTGTCAGTTAAAGTGACGCAGTGCCACAAGCTGAAATTTCACCTGGTCAGGAAGGGGTATATGTGCCCAGTAAGGAAGTGGTTAAAGGGCCCAGAGGTCCCCATGGCCCTGGATGGCAACCCCCTTTTTTTTATTCTTTTTTTAGTTTTTATAAATGTTTATTTTATTTTTTTTATATATTATTTTTATTTATTTTTTATTAAAGGGCCCAGAGGTTTCTTATTTTTTTTTTTATTAAAGTGCCCAGAGGTCCCGGATGGCAACCCTTGAGAAGTGATGGGACAGTTTGAGTCACTACACTGCATTCCCGGCGTTTACAGGTGCAGGGCTGTGACTTGGTAGGCTTCAATTGACACAAAGGAGAGGAACTTGTACTAAAAGTTTACTTCAAGACATTTTGTTGTCTAAACCTTCCTGAGAAGTTTTGAATTTTCTTTATATTTACCAAAAACCAATCTGTCTTGATATTCACTCACAACTATCCAAATGTAATCTGTTAACACATCCTACACATATAACAACCAATGTGCTGAGCATTTCCATTACTCAATCATGGTCTCACATCTGTTCTGTAAATACCAAAGGACAGATCTGCAAAATCTACATTGCCGCATCTGTTTTCCATACTAAAATATATTAAAATGGTAACGAAAAATACTGGAACTAACTTCACTATTTATCAACATAGCGGTGAGCGAAATACAAAACAGATGCAGCTAAATTTCCCAGAACATTTGATGCTGAAATGATTCTAAAACTGTTCCTTGTATAATGAGTGATATATAAATGGCCACAAGGGGGCTCTTCAAACACATGACTTTTTTTTTTTTTTTAATAATTTTTCAGTATATCACATGTAGTTTATACTATTTTTAGTCAATGAAACTTAATTGACCATTTCAGTGAAAGTCAATTTTCAAGTTAATTAAAAACACAAAGTATCATCAGACTTTGTGTTTTCCCCCAAAGCCTATAGAAAAAAGAGCATCAGGGACAAACTATAGGTAATTGATTTCAATTTTTAAGGGATCTGTCAAAAGGACTTGTTTGTCTATCAAAGACTCCTGCCTTTTTTTGATTTCTCGTGTAGGATGCATCTTGCAAGTCAGTAACACAAATCCCTTAGCGCCATTATGAATGCTGTAAATACATTGAACTACATACTGTTTACTGATTGATGTTTCAATCCTACTGACTGCATACTTGTTCCAGCACAGGCTTTTCATTAATAGTGTAGCAGAAGGATCTGCCTTCCTACCAGGGCTTTTTTTCAGGGGGAACTTGGGGGAACTCAGTTCCACCACCTCTGGCTCAGACCCTTTGGTGCCTGCTCACCACAATCACTGGTAAACACAGAAGTCTGGTTTCTGTGTTTACAAGTGACAGCTTTGTAACCCCCTGAACTCTGCACTTTGTATGTAATGCAATCCTGGTATTTAATGCCCCTTTAAGACCCTTCTACTGTTTGTGAAATCTGAACGGGTCGTGGTTGAGTTCCTGCACCTATTTTCTGGGGAAAAAAGCTCTGCTTCCTACTATGGATAGTAAGATTTGCAGATATGGCAGAGTAGATTACAGATTGTTCCCTTCATGGCAGATTCACCAGCTGAATATTTACGAAATCAAATGGATAAAAAAATAAAAATGATACCCGTACAGGAATTCTTGAGATAAAACAAGCATAAATACCCTTATCTGTCTTGATATTCGCCTCCCATAATTCCCTAAACAGCATAATACAGAATGGTAAAGGGGGGTCACCAGGGGCGGACTGACCATTGAGTCACTCGGGCACTGCCCGAGGGCCCCATGCCACTAGGGGGCCCCATCCGGGTTGCCAGGCTCAGTAAAACCAGGGACAGTATGTAAAAATCTGTGTTTTTTTTAGATCTGTCCCTGATATGTCCGAAAATGACATGCTTTTAATGTGAATATCCCAAGATTTTAGCTGCCCGCCTCTGCACTACCTCCTGGCGTGGTGGCCATCTGTAAACCAGAGGGGCCCCATACTCTTCTATTGCCCGGGGGCCCCATGAGTTGTCAGTCCGCCCCTGGGGGTCACCAAGCTAAGCCAATCAGATTCTGCTGCAGTACACAGGGCTGTTAACTTAGTAAAAATGAAAGAGGCTGATAAAAAGAGTAGTAATATGACCTAAAAGTGACTATACTACTTAAAGCGGAGTTCCGGCCACAATTTCACTTTTTAAATATAAATACCCCTGTAATACACAAGCTTAATGTATTCTAGTAAAGTTAGTCTGTAAACTAAGGTCTGTTTTGTTAGGTTGTTACAGCATTTAGACACTTTATAAAATAGAAATTGACTGGGGCCATCTTAAGTGTGGGCATCATGAAGCCAGACTGTATGACTTCCTGGATTTCAGCCTTGCAGATCTCGCACATGCTCAGTGCTGCACAAGCAGTGTAATGGACAGTACAGGTGCTGAAACCTGACCTGAAACCTAAGTCACATGATTCTTCGAGACTGGGGAGTGCACAGACTCCTGGAAAGTTACACCCACTACATTCCCAGGAGTCTGTGCGGTGTAGGTTAGGAAGCTTAAGCACCTAGGTGCAGGAAGAGGGAAGATTAACTATTCTGCCTAGCAACAACACTTTGAAGGCATCTAAAAAAAAAAAAAAAATTCTTAAAGGACTAATGACATTTTTTTAAAACTACTGATATAATGTTATATTTATGGGTGGAACTCCACTTTAACCACTTGCCGACTGCCTAACAAACATTTACGTCGGCAGAAAGGCACGGGCAGGCAAAGCAACGTATAGGTACGTTGCTTTGAATCTGCTGCCTAGCGGGCTTGAGCCCGCCGCAAGCTCCGTGACTGTGCCTGCGGGACCCCGCAGACTCGATGCCTACCGATGTCCCGCGAACTTGATGCCCACCGATGTCCCGTGATCGTGTCATGGAGTGGCAGAACGAAGAGATGCCTATGTAAACAAGGCATTTCCCTGTTCTGCCTAGTGACAGGACACTGATCTACTGCTCCCTGTCAACACGACAGTGATCACTGTCGTGTCACAGTTAGAATCACTCCCTAGGACACACTTAACCCCTTCATCGCCCCCTAGTGGTTAACCCCTTCCCTGCCAGTGTAATTTACACAGTAATCAGTGCATTTTTAAAGCATTGATCGCTGTATAAATGACAATGGTCCCAAAATAGTGTCCAATGTGTCCGCCGCAATATCGCAATAACGATAAAAATCGCAGATCGCCACCATTACTAGTAAAAAAAAAAAATTATAATAAAAATGCCATAAAACTATCCCCTATTTTGTAGGCACTATGGGCCAAATTCCCAAAAACGTAGCCTAACTTAACTTTCAGCAGTTAAGTTACACAGGCGTTAAATTTCTACCTAAGTGCCCGATCTTCAAAGCACTTACCTAGAAATTACACGCCGTGTAACTTAAGTGCCTCCGTCGCAAGGCGGTCCTCCTCTCCGGGGGGCGATTACAATTTAAATGAATAAACGACGCCTCTTCTCACTGCAATGATGGAAGCGCGCCTTGCATCCCATTTATATAGGCCTCACCGTCCCATCATGCTCCGGTAGGTACCCACGTGGGTAGGCACCCACCACGTGGGTACCTACCGGAGCATGATGGGACGGTGAGGCCTATATAAATGGGATGCAAGGTGCGCTTCCATCATTGCAGTGAGAAGAGGCGTCGAGTCAACATCGGAAGAAGGGAGAAGAAGAGAAGAGAAGAAGATGACGTCACAGAAGACCGCGCTGGCTGCCTGCTAGTAATTGAGCTAACACACGAAGATAGCAGGCAGCCAGCGCTGAAGGAGAAGGCACCGGACACAAAGAGAAGAACCGGGGTGCGCCGAGTCAACAGCGGAGAGCGGCGAAGATAGAAGAAGACCCCCGGAGAGCGGAGAAGACCCCCCCCGGAGAGCGGAAGAAAAAGCCCCCCCCGGAGAGCGGAGAAGACCCCCGGAGAGCGGAAGAAGAAGCCCCCCCTGGTATTAGAGCTAAAGAAGACAGGGGGGGCCTCCGGAGCAGACTAATAAATGATTTTAAAAACCCTTGTGTTGTGTGTTTAATAACTATCACTTTGCCTCCAGGTGAATGGGTAGGGGTACAATGTACCCCATATCCATTCACTTAGGGTGGGGGGCCGGTATCTGGGGGCCCCCTTATTTGAGGGGACTCCCAGATTCCGATAAGCCCCCGCCCGCAGACCCCGACAACCAACGGCCAGGGTTGTCGGGAAGAGGTCCTGTCCTCATCAACATGGGGACAGGGTGCTCTGGGGTGGGGGGGGCCGCAGTGCGCCCCCCTGCCCCAGAGCACCCAACCCCCCCATGTTGAGGGCATGCGGCCTGGCACGGCTCAGGAGGGGGGGGCGCTCGCTCGTCCCCACTCCCATTCCTGGCCGGCCGGGTAGCGTGCTTTGGATACAGGTCTGGTATGGATTGTAGGGGGACCCCCTACGTCGATTTTTCGGCGTAGGGGGGGTCTCCTTACAACCCATACCAGACCTAAGGGCCTGGTATGCTCCTGGGGGGGAACCCATGCCGGTTTTGATTTTACAAATTGCCGTGGAGTTCTCCCTCAGGAATGCATACCAAATGCCGTCGCTTGAATGGGCTTTTACATGGTGTTACTAACTTTCCACATTGTAAAACCAGCCCTAGTTTTGCGCAAGCAAATCGGAACTTACGCAGAAATCACAATGCTTAAAAGCTTTGTGGATCTGCTTAAGTCCTCATTTGCATACTCAAAGCGGCATTTCAATGAGAAATGCCCCCAGCGGCGGATGCGGTACTGCATCCTAAGATCTGACGGTGTAAGTGTCTTAGGCCCCGTACACACGGCCGAGGAACTCGACGTGCCAAACACATCGAGTTCCTCGGCCAGTTCAGCCCTGAAGCCGCCGAGGAGCTCGGCGGGCCGAGAGCTCCCATAGAACAACGAGGAAATAGAGAACATGTTCTCTATTTCCTCGTCGAGCTCCTCGTCGGCTTCCTCGGCGAAATTGTACACACGGCCGGGTTTCTCGGCAGAATTCAGCCAGAAACTTGGTCGGAAGCTGAATTCTGCCGAGGAAACTGGTCGTGTGTACGGGGCTCCACAGATGTCAGATCTTCTGCCTAACTATTGAAAAAGCCTTTTGAGGATCATTTCCAAAGTTAGGCACAGAGATACGCAGGCTGAACAGCAGTTCCGCCTGCGTATCTCTTTTGAGAATTTGGCCCTATAACCTTTGCACAAACCAATCAATATACGCTTATTGCTTTTTTTTTTACCAAAAATATGTAAAAGAATACATATCGGCCTAAACTGAGGAAAACATTTTTTTTTATATATATATTTTTTGGAGAATATTTATTATAGCAAAAAGTAAATAATATAGTTTTTTTTTTTTCAAAATGTACGCTCTTTTTTTGTTTATAGCGCAAAAAATAAAAACCTTAGAGGTGATCAAATACCACCAAAAAAAAGCTCTAATTGTGGGAAAAAAAGGACGTCAATTTTGTTTGGGTGCAACGGCGCACAACGGCCACAACCGTGCAATTGTCAGTTAAAGCGACACAGTGTCGAATCGCAAAAAATGGCCTGGTCATGGTGCAGCCAATTCTTCTGGGGCTGAAGTGGTTAATAAGTCCTACTGTGGTTTGCATTTTGCTTGTTTTTGGACTCTGAACTAAGCCAACTCCACGGCATTGTAATGAATTGGTGGTGAACTTGTGCTAGGAGAAGATGGGAACATGTCACCTAATCCTGAAACAGGTGATGTGATGGGGCTTCTATCTGCAAGTGTGCTCTACGGAGGTATGCAGAGAACACATTGCAGGGTGTTGGAGGCTCCACGCTGAAGTTTGCATTTTATAAATAAAATTTAAAATGTCAGCACAGTGTGAAGTACGATGTCTTGCTGTGTGCAGAGAGGGAAAACTGCAGAAATTTATAAACGGGCCTCTAAATAAATACCAAATGCTAAAAAAAACATTCTCTCTCTAAAGGTGCCTACAAACTGCTGATGGTAATAATTTGTGCAAACAATCTGATCTCCTTTGATTCAGGACTCAGTCCTCCATAAAATGATTAAGGTTGACCTTACAGATCTTATGTAAGTATGTTAATGGGAAGGGTGTGGGAGTGTAGAATAAAAGGTCTGTTCTGGTTTACCAGGAGGAACCATGATAGGTTTTCAAATGAGTCTGAACAATTGACAGCCAGTAATGTCAGGGGCCTCCTGTAGACATGTCATTGTCAACAGGTCTGTCTAATGCCCCGTACACACGATCTGGCTTTTGCCCTGCCAACCTCACATCGGAAATTCCAACGGAATTCCATCAAAGTAAAAGAGAACATGTTCTCTTTTTAAACGCCAATGGAATTCCTTGTAATAGCCGATGGACATTCGGAATGTCCGTCTGACTTTTTCCATCGGAAATTCCGATCGTGTGTACGGGGCATTAGTTGGGTCTCATTACATTTCCAATGACGGGGTTGTAAAGGTAAAAAAAAAAAAATCCTAAATAGCTTCCTTTACCTTAGTGCAGTCCTCCTTCACTTACCTCATCCTTCCATTTTGCTTTTAAATGTCCTTATTTCTTCTGAGAAATCCTCACTTCCTGTTCTTCTGTCTGTAACTCCACACAGTAATGCAAGACTTTCTCCCTGGTGTGGAGTGTTGTGCTCTCCCCCTCCCTTGGACTACGGGAAAGTCAGGAAGCTCTATGTTGCAGATAGAGAAAGGAGCTGTGTGTTAGTGGGCATCCTGACTCTCCAGTAGTCCAAGGGAGGGGCGAGCACGACACTCCACACCAGGGAGAAAGCCTCGCATTACTGTGTGGAGTTACAGACAGAAGAACAGGAAGTGAGCATTTCTCAGAAGAAATAAGGACATTTAAAATCAAAATGGAAGGATGAGGTAAGTGAAGGAGGACTGCACTAAGGTAAAGGAAGCTATTTAGGAAACAAAATTGTACCTTTACAACCCCTTTAAAGTGGAACTAAAGCCTATGTTTCAGTTCCTGCTCACTATTACACAACCGCCACCTCTGCCTGCCTTTGCTTTTAGTCCTGAAAGGTACCCCATTGGCAATGGACAGCTACTGATGAACTAAGGGCCCTTTCACACGGGGCGGATCAGTAAAGGTCCGCCTCCGTGTGTCCGTCAGCTCAGCGGGGATCCTCTGTAAAATCCCCGCTGAGCCGTCGGCTGACAGGGCGGTCCCCGCACACTGTGCAGGGACCGCCCTGTCTTTTCTCTGCTCTCCCCAATGGGGGAATCGGATGAACACGGACCGTGTGTCCGTGTTCATCCGATCCGCAGACGGAAGAAAAAATAGGATTTTCTTCCGTCCGCAAAATCGGATCTTTGCGGAGGCGGGTGATTACGGGTGTCAGCGGATGTTCATCCGCTGACACCCGCAATCACATAGGGACCAATGTATGTCCCGTTTTTATCCGCAAATGGACGGATGAAAATGCGGACATGTGGTCCGCACGTCTGAAAGGGGCCTAAGTCCAATGGATGTGCACAGGAGTTACATCATCTCCCACACATGGCTCCATTCTCGACATCTTATAGATGAGCCAGGACTGTACACTGTATGACTGCTATGAGCCAGGAGAAAACATTTTTGGGTCAAAAGAGACTTGACTTGCAAATATCTTCAGCCAAAAAATCATAGAGTTTTTATTCTGGAACTTTGGTTTGACTTTAACTCATGAACCTAACACAACATCCTTCATGTGCAAATGTAGGAACTATAAAACTGGCAACAGCAGCAGTTAAATTCAGGCGCTTAAGGTTCTTAAAGAGGTGTTAAACCCAAAATTAAAATGTAATTACCAGTCATTAGATGTGGCGGCTGCATTAGTTATTTTTTTATAGTCTTTTTTCCCCTCTGTTTTCACCTGGTGATCTGGCCAGTGACACACTTTCTGTATTAAGGCCCGTACACACGATCGGATATTCCGGCAACAATTGTGTGATGGACGTGTTTTGTCAGATGAGCCGACCGTCTGCTCCATCGGACAATTGTTGTTGGATTTTCCGACAACAAATGTTGGTTAGCCATGCTCTAAAATTGTCTGACAACAAATGAGTTCCGTCGTATTATCCAATTGTGTGTACACAAGTCCGTTGGACTAAAATCCAAAGTGCAAACACGCATGCTCCGAACCAATGCTAACCATCAGACAACATTGGCAGAAGTTGCCCAAAGGGTGGTGCTAAAGAGCTAAAAAACAATGTAGTTTCGTGTATGTTGGCTGAAAAAGTTCTGCGGTCTGTATGCAGAACAAGTTCATGGCCAATGCCCCCTGGAAAAAAATCCACGGATTTGTCCGATCAAAATCGGATCATGTGTACGAGGCTTAAGAGTGCATCCACTCTTGATGCAGGAGCAATAGAAACACCTTTGGCCATGTCTATTGCCTATAACTATGGATATATCCTATGGCTAAAGCTAGCCATAGACATTTAAAGTTATTTAAACCCTAAACCAAAAATGCTATATATTGCAGCTTACCAACCATTAGATGTGGTGGCTGCATCAGTTTTCCTTTTTAGGTTTAAGGTGTTTTCACCTGGCAATCTAACCAGTAAAACATCTCCTGTATTAGAGTGTATTAGAGTGCCTACTCTGGATAAAGGAGCAACAAAAGCACATTTGGACAGCAGTCTGGGCTGGGGGGAGGTGATAGTTAGATGTACTAACATATTTAGATACACTAACACATTGATGCTGAACTCCAGCTAACACTTTATAAACAGCTACATCAAACTGTGTTTTTTTTCCTTTTGGGATAAATATTTACATAATTGAGTAAAAGTTGAACATTGTACGCACCCCTGCCAGTAGTAAATGTTTTGTCTCAACCCTGTAAGTGCTACATCTGCAAAATAGCTTATTGAAAAATATCAGGCTTACTGGCCAGATCACCATTAAAAATAAAGGAAAGAAAGCCTAAAAAAGGAAACTAATTCTACCATTACATCTAATGCCGCGTACACACCATCACTTTATGTGATGGAAAAAAAACGACGTTTTAAATCATGAAATAAAACAACGTTTTTGAAACTTCATTTTCAAAAACGACGTTGCCTACACACCATCGGTTTTTCAAAATGCTCTAGCAAAGCGCGGTTACGTTCAGCACTCTTTTCCATTGAAACTAGCTTCATAACTTGCTTCTGAGCATGCGCGGGTTTAAAAACGTTGTTTTGCCCACACACTATCATTTTAATTGACACAAAAAACGACGTTTTGAAAAACGACACAAAAAATTGAAGCATGCTTCAATTTTTTTTGTCGTTTTTCACAAGACATAAAACAACGTTTTCCCCCACACACGGTCATTTTAATTGACGTTTTTCAAAACGTTGTTTTTTTTCATCACATAAAGTGATGGGGCCATATTCTGAGTATAGTTACGATGGAGTATCTCAGGATACTCCATCGTATCTCTCTTTTTTGGGCCACGTATCTATGCGAGTGATTCTTAGAATCATTTTCGCATAGATACGCTTAAGATCCGACATGTGTAAGTCACTTACACTGTCGGATCTTAAATGTAATTACTCCACCGGCCGCTAGGTGGCGTTTACGTTCAGGTCTCATTTGTTTATGCAAATGAGCCTGATAGGCCGATTCACGAACGAAATCGCGTTGTGTAACCGTCGCTAACGTCGTTTGCGTATGCGTAAGGTTACCCCTGCTATATGAGGGGTAACCTTACGCCTGTCCCACGTAGGCCATGTTAAGTATGGCGTCGGGTCCGCGTCGTGTTTTCCCGTCGGGTACGTCGTTTTACTAAGTCGTCCGCACACGTCGGCGTCATTGACGTTTTACACCGAGAACTGGAGCATGCGCACTGGGCTATTTTAAGCCCGGCGCATGCGCAGTTCGTTCGAATCGGGGGCGCGCTTAATTTAAATACAAGCCGCCCCCTTGGATATACGCGGGGATACGCCGGGCCAATTACACTACGCCGCCCCAAACTACGGAGCAAGTGTTTGGGGAATACAGCACTTGCTCCTGTAGGTTGGGGCGGCGGAGTGTAAATGGCTTATGCGCCGCCCGCCTACTTTCTACCAGAATATGGCCCACGGTGTGTACGTGGCATAAGAATTGGTAAGCTGCAATATAATAAATGTTTGCTTTTGAGTTTAATTGGACAAGCTGAAGTTAGAAGCTGATTGGCTACCATGGACAGCTGCACCAGTTTATAGACTCTCCAGTTTTAGTAAATCTACCCCCATATGACCAATATAAATCATATACCTGTATATCGTTTTGATTATTTTCTTTTATATTTTTCTTTGGTTACCTTTGTACTATTTAGAGCCCATTCACATAGGGGACACGACTTCCAGCACGACTTTGGGAGGCAACTTGGACACGACTTGAGTATGAATCATCAGGCAACTTACAAGGCAACTTCAAGTTCCCTCCAGGACAGGAGGCTTTCCAGTAGCCAATCAAACAACAATCAGCTCTGTGGGAGGGAGGGGTTTGCCTGAGAAATGTATGTTATCTTCCTGTATTGTTGCTTCAGTTAAGACAGTGATCCGACTTCTGAGGCAACTTCCATTGAAATCAATGGGTACAAGTTGCCTAGAAGTCGGATTGAAGTAGTACAGGAACCTTTTCTAAAGTCCGATCGACTTCAGTAGTGTAGATTAAGACGGCTCCCATTCACTTCCATTATTTTCTCGACCGCGCGACTTGTGGCAACTTGGGTAGGGTGACCAGACATCCCCAGTTTCAGGGGACAGACCCCTGATTGAGGACACTGTCCCCGGACCAAATCTGTCCCTGGTTTTGTCCCCAGATTGGATTTAATAGGGGCAGGGGCAATTTCAAAGAAAGTCAGTGCAGAATTAAAATAAAAAAATTAGAATTACACACCCCGCTCCGCTGTGCCTACTAGCATAGAGGGGTTGTATTATTTCCATTATCTGTGCCCCTTTCTGATGATCATGTGCTGGTCGGAGCGGAGGGAATATTTCTTTAATTTCGAGCGCATGCCCATTCAGCTTTGCTCCCATGTTCTTCTGCCTTGGCTCAAATCCTGGCCAGCCACCTGCCTATCTCCTTGTCTTCCCTGGCGGAGTGATCTTCCTCCGCTCCCCCCCCAGTAGTAGCCGGGGCCCGAAGAGTAAGACTTGAGAGGCTGTGAGGCGGGCGGCGACAGGCAGAGAGTCGCTGATTGTTGCCATTACTAGTAAGGAAAAAATATGTCCCCGGATTTCATTTTAAAAATCTGGTCACCTTAAACTTGGGGCGACTTGAAGTCGGATCCCAGGTCACCCCAGTGTGAAACAGCTCTGAGGGTAAGCTTATCAGCAAAACGGAGAATGTTTAGAGGAGTCACAAGACTCTGCAGATCAGTTAACAAGCAGGCGTCCTCCATTTCTTTGAGGTTGTGAAATAGAGATGTACAACATGCGATGACTCATATCAACCAATCCGGGTTTTTTTTTTCTTGAGCGGAAGCATCGTTACTGGAGGATGAATATTCCAATTTCTTTTTTAATTAGCAATGTTAATTAAAGTGATAAACATTATATATATATATATCTAAAGCAGTAGTAACTTTTCTTTCTGTTTAATCACTTGCTAAATAAAAACTGTGCTATGGATGTGATATTGACAAATGGTCCTTATTAGTTTATATTGGATTTTGGATGCTTTGCCGTTTGCCTTACAGAATCCATCTATGTAGATATGTGTTCCGCTTGTATATGTGGATTCTGATACATGCACAATTAAAACATGCAACCGTCTCCCGCTTTTATAGTGTTATCCTTTTTTTCCTTTTCATATTTTGCTATAGATAATGTATAAGAACCCTGGTTTCTTACATTAGCAACTCCTTGCCTGCCTCGGGGACCACACTCATCATATTTTTTAGATGTTCTTTTTATATCTAGAGAATCTGACAGCATATTAAAGCAATGCTGTGTGGAAACTGCAATGGATTTCAGTATAAATTCCTTCTAAATGCATTTTAGATGTTACCGGTGTTATTGAGGATTATAAGGACTAAGGTAAGCCTGCATGCAAGCATAATATAAATGTCGGTGAAATATTAACCTCTTCCTTTGAGGACACAATTGCATTTGCTCAGTCAGTATTTTTTACTATAAAAGATAATTATTTCTGTTGTTGTTTAATTTACAGGAATAAATTGCTATGTGTTAAATTTTCCAAACTGCATATATCTATTTGTAGCTTCTCTGTATACTCCCAATATGTAAGAAGCTGTAGAAGAAAGAGCTTTTTTTCTTATAGTTTAGGCACTGTGTATACTGGTATAACATTTACATGCCTATTTACTAAAGCTAGCCATAGACATTTAATGCAGTATAAAACCCTAAACCCAAAAAAATCATATATTGCAGTTTACTAATCCTTAAATGTGGTGGCTGCATTAACCACTTAAGACCCGGACCTTTAGGCAGCTAAAGGACCTGGCCAGTTTTTGCGATTCGGCACTACGTCATTTTAACTGACAATTGCGCGGTCGTGCAACGTGGCTCCCAAACAAAATTGGCGTCTTTTTTTTCCCACAAATAGAGCTTTCTTTTGGTGGCATTTGATCACCTCTGCGGTTTTAATTTTTTTGCGCTATAAACAAAAATAGAGCGACAATTTTGAAAAAAAATCTATATTTTTTACTTTTTGCTATAATAAATATCCCCCAAAAATAGATACAAATATTTTTTTTCCTCAGTTGAGGCCGATACGTATTCTTCTACCTATTTTTGGTACAAAAAATCGCAATAAGCGTTTATCGGTTGGTTTGTGCAAAATGTATAGCGTTTACAAAATAGGGGATAGTTTTATTGCATTTTTATTAATTATTCTTTTTTTACTACTAATGGCGGCGATCATTTACATCTCTCCCCGTTCTTCAGCTCCGGGGACCAATCGTGGGACTCCACCAGTGATCAGTTCCGCAGGTCCCGCGGTCACGGAGCTTCGGACTGGGTCGCGACCCACGGCTGGGCACTTAAAGAGGACGTACCTGTACGTGCTTGTGCCCAGCCGTGCCATTCTGCCCACGTATATGTGCAGGTTTTCACCTGGTGATCTGGCCAGTAGAACTCCTCCTGTGCCTACATAGGGCCAAATTCCCAAAAGAGATACGCAGGCGGAACTGCTGTTCAGCCTGCCTATCTCTGTGCCTAACTTTGGAAACGATCCTCAAAAGGCTTTTTCCAAAGTTAGGCAGAAGATCTGACATGTGTAAGACACTTACACGGTCAGATCTTAGGATGCAGTACCGCATCCTCCGCTGGGGGCATTTCTCATTGAAATGCCGCTTTGAGTATGCAAATGAGGACTTAAGCAGATCCACAAAGCTTTTCAGCATTGTGATTTCTGCGTAAGTTCCGATTTGCTTGCGCAAAACTAGGGCTGGTTTTACAATGTGGAAAGTTAGTCACACCATGTAAAAGCCCATTCAAGCGACGGCATTTGGTATGCATTCCCGAGGGAGAACTCCACAGCAATTTGTAAAATCAAAACCGGCATGGGTTCCCCCCCCAGGAGCATACCAGGCCCTTAGGTCTGGTATGGGTTGTAAGGAGACCCCCCCTACGCCGAAAAATCGACGTAGGGGGTCCCCCTACAATCCATACCAGACCCGTATCCAAAGCACGCTACCCGGCCGGTCAGGAAAGGGAGTGGGGATGAGCGAGCGCCCCCCCCCTCCTGAGCCGTGCCAGGCCGCATGCCCTCAACATGGGGGGGTTGGGTGCTCTGGGGCAGGGGGGCGCACTGCGGGCCCCCCCACCCCAGAGCACCCTGTCCCCATGTTGATGAGGACAGGACCTCTTCCCGACAACCCTTGCCGTTGGTTGTCGGGGTCTGCGGGCGGGGGCTTATCGGAATCTGGGAGTCCCCTCAAATAAGGGGGCCCCCAGATACCGGCCCCCCACCCTAAGTGAATGGATATGGGGTGTCCGGTGCCTTCTCCTTCAGCGCTGGCTGCCTGCTATCTTCGTGTGTTAGCTCAATTACTAGCAGGCAGCCAGCGCGGTCTTCTGTGACGTCATGTTCTTCTCTTCTGTTCTTCTCCCCTCTTCCGATGTTGACACGACGCCTCTTCTCACTGCAATGATGGAAGCGCGCCTTGCATCCCATTTATATAGGCATCACCGTCCCATCATGCTCCGGTAGGTACCCACGTGGTGGGTGCCTACCCACGTGCACCCACCACGTGGGTACCTACCGGAGCATGATGGGACGGTGATGCCTATATAAATGGGATGCAAGGCGCGCTTCCATCATTGCAGTGAGAAGAGGCGTCGTGTCAACATCGGAAGAGGGGAGAAGAACAGAAGAGAAGAACATGACGTCACAGAAGACCGCGCTGGCTGCCTGCTAGTAATTGAGCTAACACACGAAGATAGCAGGCAGCCAGCGCTGAAGGAGAAGGCACCGGACACCCCATATCCATTCACTTAGGGTGGGGGGCCGGTATCTGGGGGCCCCCTTATTTGAGGGGACTCCCAGATTCCGATAAGCCCCCGCCCGCAGACCCCGACAACCAACGGCAAGGGTTGTCGGGAAGAGGTCCTGTCCTCATCAACATGGGGACAGGGTGCTCTGGGGTGGGGGGGCCCGCAGTGCGCCCCCCTGCCCCAGAGCACCCAACCCCCCCATGTTGAGGGCATGCGGCCTGGCACGGCTCAGGAGGGGGGGGCGCTCGCTCGTCCCCACCCCCTTTCCTGACCGGCCGGGTAGCGTGCTTTGGATACGGGTCTGGTATGGATTGTAGGGGGACCCCTACGTCGATTTTTCGGCGTAGGGGGGGTCTCCTTACAACCCATACCAGACCTAAGGGCCTGGTATGCTCCTGGGGGGGGGAACCCATGCCGGTTTTTTCTTTGAAAATTGGCATGGAGTTCTCCCTCTCAGGAATGCATGCCGAGCGACGCTGTCAATTTTTCTTTTTTTTTTGTTTTCCTGGCGCGTATTTTTTTTTTCACCCGTCGCAACTTTATTGTCCCGTCGCAATCCACAAAGCCCGGCGTAAATTACGTTCGCGCGCTGCACGTCGGGAAAATTACGTCACACGCATGCGCAGTACGGCCGGCGCGGGAGCGCGCCTCATTTAAATAGTAATCGCCCCCCGGAGAGGAGGACCGCCTTGCGACGGAGGCACTTAAGTTACACGGCGTGTAATTTCTAGGTAAGTGCTTTGTGGATCGGGCACTTAGGTAGAAATTTTAAGGCCGTGTAACTTAACTGCTGAAATTTAAGTTAGGCTACGTTTTTGGGAATTTGGCCCATACTGTCTAAAAGAGCAACAAAAGCACCTTTGGACAGCAGCATTGCCAATCTGGGGGTGGGGGTGGAGTGTTATGCCCTATACACACGATCGGTTCGTGTGATGAAAACCGTTTTAATCGGACGAACCGATCGTGCGTGGGCCCCATCATTTTTTTTCCCATCGGTGAAAAAAAATAGAACCTGTTTTGAATTTTTCTTATGGTTAAAAAAAGATAGAAAAAAACGATTGTCTGTGGGGAAATCCATCGGTCAAAAATCCATGCATGCTCAGAATCAAGTCGACGCATGCTCAGAAGCATTGAACTTCATTTTTCTCAGCACGTGGTTGTGTTTTACGTCACTGCGTTGGACACGATCAGATTTTTAACCGATGGTGTGTAGGCAAGACTGATGAAAGTCAGCTTCATCGGATATCTGATGAAAAAATCCATCGGTCCGTTTTCATCAGACGAACCGATCGGGAAGGTTTGTAAATGCTATTTTGTTCTAATTAAACTAACAAACATGTTGTACTTACCTGCTCTGCGCAATGGTTTTGCACAGAGCAGCCCGGATCCTCCACTTCCTGGGTTCCCCGCTGGCACTACTGGCTCCACCGTCTGCCCACTGAGTGCCCACATAGCAAGCTGCTTGCTATGGGGGCACTTATGCATGCTCGCTTTATCCATTAGAATGCATTAATGTAAAAAAAAATCTGCCTTTACAACCACTTTAAACACAAGAGTATATGACCTTATAATCAGCTTAGAGAGAATGTATAGTCCTATCACTCTTTGTTAGGTTATAATATTATCAATTACGGTACATGAGGTTGATGCAAATAATCCTATTATTGTGAGTTGATTGATTGAAAAAACATGTTTCTAGGTATTATTTATACATTTATGTGTACATAGGGGCAGGCACATTTGCTCATTACATATGCATTTTTTCTTTTCATAAATGTTTTTAGAACTGTATTTATTTATTTAGCCACCAATCCAATGATGCTTGTCTTTCAGGCTGAATGATGGTCAGTGTCATTCAACCCACTTTTTATGAGCCCAGGGAGTCAAGACACTGCCCCTGCCCTGGACTCACAGGAGAATGCTGCAGACAGCAGGTCGGGTCAATATGTAGCACCAATATCCACAGCATTTAGGATCCACTTATTGCTGGAGAAAGAAGAGGCCAAAGAGAACCTGTGATCAGACTGGACAAAGACCTGGAAAAAAATTAGGTATAAAGATTTTGGTGCTCCATTTGGGGAAGGGGGCACAGAGCAGAGCAATGGTAACTCAGGCTTGCTATGTAAACAAAATAGTATATGTTTCTTTTAGAGCCGGTTCACACTGGGGTGACTTGGGATCCGACTTGAAGTCGCCTCAAGTCGTCCCAAGTCGCGCTGTCGAGAAAAACAATGCAAGTGAATGGGAGCGGTGTTAATACACACGACTCGAGTCGCTCCGACTTCAAAAGAAGTTCCTGTACTACTTCAATCCGACTTGTAGGCGATTTGTACCCATTGATTTCAATGGAAGTCGCCTCCAAGTCTGATCCAAGTCTGATCACTGTCTTAACTGAAGCGACTTTCCAGGAAGATAACATACATTTCTCAGGAAAACCTCTCCCTCCCCCTCCCTCCCCTAGAGCCGATTGTTGTTTGATTGGCCACTGGAAAGTCTCCTGTCCTGGAGACGACTTCAAGTCGTGTTGTAAATCGCCCCAGATCGCCCCCTGTGGTTCATGCTCAAGTCGTGTCGGAGTCGCCTCTGAAAGTCGTGCTGGAAGTCGTGTCGACCTAGTGTGAACCGACCATTGTCAGAAAAAGGCAGCAGAATATATATATATATATTTTTGAGTAAACATGGATGTACCATTTTTCATATTGATAGACTGTCAAGTTGTATTTATTATACTTTGAAGCCCGATGCTGGGACAAGGCTCTGACACCCAATGCAAACAAATGCCAAAATGCAAAACACCAACACAAGCTCATACAGAGCTTGCACAACTGTGCATACAGTGCAGTGATCATGCCAGTTCAGGGTACAGAAATGGCAACCGCTGTCCACTAACTCTAGGGTTATTTTGGTCCAAGCACAACTGAGCAGGATGGGGTGTTGCAGCGTGGGTAAGCTAGGATGGTTTAACATAATCAGCACAGTAAAACAAATTATCATAAAAAATGTAAAGAAAGTACACATGGAGTTACCTATTGTTTTCCTCTGTCAATCACTTACTGTCCAAGCTCCATTACAGGGCTTTATAGACTGGCCATGCCAGGTCAGAGAATGACTTAAATGCAATAGTGTCTTAGCCTTTAAAATATATGTCAAGCATAGTTAATCCAGAGCTTTCTTTGTGTTCATGAGCACTGGCATATGGATTTGTAGGAAAGAAGTCAATGCAAGCTGTTTGTGAAAAGCAATCCTAATAAATTGCCATCAGTGTCAGCTCTGCATTGCATTATGGAGCACTTTCAAAGTAAATTTTACGATACAGGTGACTGGAGCCGGTGTCTTATGTATATACGGTTGACAGATATATTGGGTGAATGCAAAATGGGCTTCATATCATAACAGCTGAACTTTTCCTGTATGCACTGAAGATGGAAGGTGCCAGCTTGGTTGTATTTGCATAATGAATACTTAAATACAAATGATATTAAGATACAGCCTTGATACACCTTGATATTTTCACTTTTTAACTCAGAGAATAAATATTTCTCTAGAGTAAAGATTACTTGCAATGGATGTGAGGGTCTAGAAAGCAGATAGTTCAGGTATTAACAACTATTTCTTTCATTAGCTAGGCAAAATTGCTTAAAGCAGTGGTCATCAACCCTGTCCTTAGGGCCCACTAACAGGCCAGATTTTATGTAATACCTTGGGGAGATGCAGACTAGAGTACTGCAATCACTGAGAAACAAATGATATCACCTGTGATGTATTTCAGTTATCTTGAAAACCTGGGCTGTTAGTGGCCCCTGAGGACAGGGTTGATGACCACTGGCTTAAAGCGGATCTCCGCCGGAAAATAAAAAATATTACAAGCCAGCAGCTACAAATACTGCAGCTGCTGACTTTTAATATTAGGACACTTACCTGTCCTGGAGTCCAGCGCCGTCGGGAGCAGAGGACGACCGATCACTCGTCACTCTGTTGCCCCCACCGCCATCCTCGGCGAGGGAACCAGGAAGTGAAGCATTGCGACTTCACTGCCCGGTTCCCTACGGCGCATGCATGAGTCACGCTACGCAGCGCTCACTGGTCCCCGCTGTGTTCTGGGAGCCGTGTGTTTCCCAGAACACAACAGGGGGGGGGGGGATCTGACGTCCTGCCCACAGTCTACCCGCAGACTGTGTTGCCGGAAGAGGATGCAAATATCTGCACCCCCCTACCCCCTGAAAGGTGTCAAATGTGACACCGGAGGGGGGGGGGTTCCGATGAGCGGAAGTTCCACTTTAGGGTGGAGCTCCGCTTTAAAGGAAACCTGTGCTGGTTTAAACAGAGAATGCAATTTATAATCTCTTTCTTAATATGCTAGTGAAAATGCTGTTATAATGATTTGTTTTCTTCAGTGCTTTCCTATTCACTTATACTCCACAAGAATTGAATTCAGACTTCAATCTGACTTCATAGGTAAATATGGTAAAGGTCAGGTAAATTCATAAAACACTGCACACAATTGTGTATTTTCATTTCAAACCAGCAGGCAGAGCTCTAGGCCCCCTTTGATGTGTTCTTGGCTTATCTGTTTTGAATAAAAAAACTCTGAGGTTCACAGAGTTCAACAGCTCAAGATGAAACCATTTTTATTTTAGTTTTGATCATAGCGGGGAAGAGTTACAAAACCCTTTTTTTTTTTGTAACATGGGGATGTGTTAGAACATTAGCTTACTATGACTATTTGTGCATTCTGCCCAGGTGACAGTCACTTTTTGTACTACCATTACAAGGAGTGACAAGTGAGGTGAAAGAGCCCCAACAGCATACCGGACAAAAAAAATATATAAAGTTAGACTTAAAATGTAGAAACACAAGTGGATTAGCCAGAGTCGTGACTCATCCCCCTCCTTTTAGACAGGCTTTCCTACCATGCTTCAATCAGCGAAACACACTTTCTGAGAAAATAGCTTTTGCCTTGCAGGCTATATGAAAATCAATAATGATCTGAGAATCCTGTGTCATGAGAGCATTAAATGTTTATTTGTGAAACAAAATTCATATACCTGTATACAATACACGACAAGAAAAAAATAATATAAAACATCAGATTAAAAATATATATTCACAAAACATAAAGAGGAATCCACGCCACAAAAATAACTGGACAATAGTAGACTTCAATTACGAATGCTGCTGCATAATCCTAGTAAATTGCTAGTAGATAGTAAAAATAAATACAATTGCAGCGCAAATTTATGAAGAATCAACAATTGCGTGGACAATATCAAACTCTTATATATTTTGGGGCAGATCCACAAAAGAATTACGCCGGCGTATCTATTGATACGCCGCGTAATTTTAAAGTTCCCGCGTCGTATCTTTGTTTTGTATCTACAAAACAAGATACAACGGCATTTGGGATCGACCCGACAGGTGCATTTTTTCCGCCGGCCGCTAGGTGGCGTTTCTGTCGAATTCCGCGTCGAGTTTGCAAATTAGCTAGTTACGGCGATCCACGAACGTACGTCCGGCCGGCGCATTTTTGTACGTCGTTTGCGTTCGGCTTTTTCCGGCGTATAGTTAAAGCTGCTATATGGTGGCATACTCAATGTTAAGTATCGCCGTCGTTCCCGCGTCGAAATTTGAATTTTTTACGTCGTTTGCATAAGTCGTTCGCGAATAGGGATTTACGTAGAATGACGTTACCGTCATAAGCATTGGCTTGTTCCGGTTTAATTTTGAGCATGCGCACTGGGATACCCCCACGGACGGCGCATGCGCCGTTAAAAAAAACGTTGTTTACGTCGGGTCACGACGTATTTAGATAAAACACGCCCCCATCACAGCCATTTGAATTCCGCGCCCTTACGCCGCCAAAGATACACTACGCCGCCGTAACTTACGGCGCAGATTCTTTGAGGATTTGAAAAAAAAAGTAAGTTACGGCGGCGTAGTGTATCTTAGATACGCTACGCCCGGCGCAAATATGCGCCGCTGTACGTGGATCTGCCCCTTTGTCTACAAAATATATGGACTTCTTATCGTTCCTAAATTATCTTAAATTATCAGCACCTCCCTATCACACTCTGCCACTATTTCATATATAAAAATCAACATCAATTGTGTAATTAATCTTATGAAAAAAATTAAGTGCAACTGCAAATGCTATTTATAAGTGTCTATATAAAGTGCAAGTGCTGATTCAATAAGTGTATGTCTGTGATGGTGCAATATTCAATGTGATGAAAAAAAATGTAATACTAATTAACTCCTACAGGAAACTGTTAATTGAATAATAACAAACCAAAATGTGTGAAAGAAATGAGAATAAAAAAAAAAAACTCCCTAAAACAAAACCTATGTGCAGCCTCTCTTAAACTGTAGAAAACCATGGGCCAGATTCAGGTACATTTGTGGCGGTCTAACGTATCCCATTTACGTTATACCACCGCAAGTTTTAAGCGCAAGTGCTTTATTCACAAAGCACTTGCCTGTAAACTTGCGGCGGCGTAGCGTAAATGCGTCCGGCGCAAGCCCGCCTAATTCAAATGGGGCGTGTATCATTTAAATTAGGCGCGTTCCCGCGCCAAACGTACTGCGCATGCTCCGTTTTGAAATTTCCCGCCGTGCTTTGCGCGAAATGACGTCGCACCGACGTAATCTTTTGAACAGCGACGTGCGTTACGTCCATTCCTATTCATAGACGACTTACGCAAAAAAAAATTCAATTCGACGCGGGAATGACGGCCATATTTTAACATGGGCAGTCTAAATATAACCCATGAAATAGCAGCCGTAACTATCCGCCGGGAAAAGCCGACTAGCGACGACGTAAGAGAATGCGACGAACGCGCATACCTTCGTGGATCGCCGTAAACAGCTAATTAGCATACCCGACGCGGAAAACGACGCAAACTCCACCCAGCGGTTGCCGAAGTATTACACCTACGATCCGAAGGCGTACGAAGCCGTACGCCTGTCGGATCGAAGCCTAAAGCCGTCGTATCTTGGTTTGAGGATTCAAACGAAAGATACGACGCTGCAAATTTGAAAATACGCCGGAGTATCAGTAGATACGCCGGCGTACTTGCACTGTGAATCTGGCCCCATATGCGTACCATAATTAACAGGTTGAGAAGTTGGAGTTTACAGAGTGGAGAGTGGATTTGTCCAAGCAAATTGTGCAATTGCTGGTTTATAACTTTACCAACTACAGTGAGTCAATTAAGACAGAGGGGGCCAGTGGATATTTTCTTTGGGGAGGTGGCAAACAGTAACACAACATCCCCCCCCCCACGTTGGTCGGCCGGCGGGTCTGGTGCACTGACTGACCCCATGTAATCAGCAATTTGGGCTCTCTTTCAGTGGCAGGGGCAGCTCTGGCTTCCGGTTCCTACCTCCTGGCTCTGGCTTCCGTTTCCTACCTCTACTGCTCTTCACAGGCGGCCAATTGGGAGTCTTCCCTTTTCGACCACTCACAAAACATATCTCAGACCTGCTTCTGATTTGCCGGATTGAGGATCAGTGTTACAACAGCGAATAATATTTTGCTGTTGTAACACCTGGGTGGGCTCGTAGCGCAATGCTCTGAAGCCTATGGCTCTAATCAGGTGCTTCAAAAATACACCTCCGCCACTGAAATTCAGGTGCCTGCCATCTGGAAGGGGTCCAGACACCTGAATAGGGGGTGGTATCGGCGACTGTGGCACCCTAATGCATGAATCTATCCATTGGTCATATAGGGGGGTGGCTGGAAAGAAGGGGTGGAGCCCGGGCCGACACTGACTTTAGGACTTTTTTGGTGAAGGAGCACATTAGACATCAGATTATATAAAGTGTTGGATTTTTTTTTTTTTTTTGAGAATTACAATCTGGTGTTTAAAACTTTTTTTGCACATTTGCACTTTGGGGGAGATTAAGAACTTTTTGGGGTTGTTTGATATTTTGGATTAATTTATAATTTTTAAATTATGGCACACATATTTTTTTGTACAGTTTGAGACAGGCCCCCTCTGCCTTAAGTGACTCACCAGAGACTGTGGCTGGTAAAGTTCTAAACCAGCAATTGCACAATTTGCTTGGACAAATCCACTCTCCACTCCGTAAACTCCAACTTCTCAACCTGTTAATTATGGTACACATGTGTTTTTCTACAGTTTAAGACAGGCTGCACATAGAATTTGTTATAGGAAGGTGTTTTTTATACCAATTTCTTTCACACATTTTGGTTTGTTATTATTCAATTAACAGTTTCCTGTAGGAGTTAATTAGAACAGACCTCCAACAGACCTGTTTTTGCAGACAATCCAACCACGTGTACGCTTCATCAGACAAACTTTTTTTCTTTTTAATCCGACAAATGTTTCCTGTGAGAACAGTCAAACTTTCCGGCAACAAATGTCCGATGGAGCAAATCCGATCATATGTACACAAGTCCACCAGACTAAAGTCCAAAGTACAAACACGCATGCTAAGAACCAATGCTAAAGATCAGACAACAATAGCAGAAGTTGCCCAAAGGGTGGCGGTAAAGAGCAGAAAAAACACATAGTGCGTCCATTACGTCACTACGTTCGTATTTGTTGGCTGAAAAAGTCCTACCCTGTGTATGCATACCAAGATCACGGACAACGCCCTTTGGAGCAAAATCCATGGAAAAGTCTGATGGAAGTCATGTGTATGAGGCTTAACACACACTATTGTCTCTATGGCAAAGACCGTTTTTTTTTTATCACATTGAATATTGCATCATCACAGACATACACTTGCACTTTATATAGAAACATATATATAATTTGCAGTTGCACTTAAATTTTTGCATAGGATTAATTACACAATTTATGTTTTAAATATGAAATGGGGCAGAGTGTGCTAGGGAGATGTTGGTTATTTAAGAAACATAAAAAGTCCATATATTTTTTAGAAATAATATATATTAGTTTGGAATTGTCCATACAATTGTTGATTCTTTACAGATTTGTCCTGCAATTGTATTTATTTTTAAAAATATACAATGAATCAAAATTGTAGTATCCTTTTAAATCTCAAATGACATGTTTCCCGGCAATAACCAATAATGGATAAGCCTCCAGGGCAGGAATCTTCAGACCTCTTCATTTGGAAATGCACATTGCCTGCCTTTCATGCTAGAACAAATGTACAGGTAAGGAATTCTTTTTCAGCCAAAGGATGAAGGGGGGGTATTGTCCAAATAGGTGGGCCCTTCTCTTATGTAAGGAAAAATAGAAAATGCTATATAGTGTGCAGGACTCTAAAGTGCTGTAGGTAGTAGGGCAGGTGGGGTGGCAGTTATTAGATTTGCTGATGGCAGGCAGAAGCTGGAGTGGGCAGGTTGCTCTGTCAGAGAAAATAAGGATGGGAACCCTAAAACATCCTACTGTGGGGGGCAGTGGGTGTGACCCTTTGTGACTGGGTATGACTGATAAGAATGGTTTACTAACCTTTCTTGGCTTATGAAAGGAGAACTTTGAGGATAATTGTCAGGGGAATAATTGGAGGAGAAATGGCAATATCGCAAATACCCAGCATGGCCACATCTTGCGCATTTCCGTGCACGATGGAGTGAACTGGCTGGTGTGTGTGTGGTGGTGTGTACAGGTCACAATAGATTCTGGTGCCCATTTGCCTTTTTAAAGGACAGCAGCCCTGCTCACTGGTTCCTGATCCTGCTTCCTGCTTCTGCTCCTGACTGACCTCCTGTGCATGACTACTGGCCTGGCTCCTGACCCTGCTTCCTGTCTAACCCTGCTGTGAAATATTGCCTGACAATTCTGATAGACACCTAGGGGCAGATTCACAAACAATTGCATGGGCGCAGCGTATGTGAGATACGCTACGCCGCTGTAACTTACTTTTCCCAGCTTCGAATCCACAAAGAATTCGCGCCGTAAGTTACGGCGGCGTAGTGTATCTCTCGCGGCGTAATGGCGCGCAATTCAAATGCGGTGAGTAGGGGGCGTGTTTCATTTAAATGAAGCGCGTCCCTGCGCCGAACAAACTGCGCATGCGCCGTCCCTAAATTTCCCGCCGTGCATTGCACTAAATGACGTCGCAAGGACGTCATTGTTTTGACGTGGACATACGCAAACGAAATACAATTTTTAAAATTATATGCGGGAACGACAGCCATACTTAACATTGAGCTTTAACTATACGCCGGAAAAAGCCGACTAGAGACGATGTAAAAGAATGCGACGGCCGCTCGTACGTTCGTGGATCGTCGGAAATAGCTAATTTGCATACTCGACGTGGAAAACGTCGGAAACGCCACCCAGCGGACGCTGAAGAATTGCATCTGAGGCCCCATACACACCATAGAATCTATCCGCAGATAAATCCCATCAAATGGGTTTCTGCGGATAGATCCTATGGTGTGTACACGCCAACGGATATTTATCCGCAGATAAATCTCCCCTGGAATGGATTTCCAGCAGATAAATATTTGTCGACATGCACAGAATATCTATCTGCTGGAATCCATTCCAACGGATGGATCCGCTCGTCTGTACAGACTTACCGGATCCATCCGTCCAAAGGGATTCCCCGCACGCGCCGTAATAAATAGACGCATGCGTGGAATTCCTTATATGACAGCGTCGCGCCCGTCGCCGCGTCATAATAGCGGCGACGGCGCGACACGTCATCGGCAGAGGATTTCAGCGCGGATTTCAATGCGATGGTGTGTACACGCCATCGCATTGAAATCCTCTGAAATCTTAGAGAGGATTTATCCGCGGATACGGTCCGCTGAACCGTATCTGCGGATAAATTCTATCGTGTGTATGGGGCCTCAGATCCGAAGGCGTACAAAGACGTACGCCTGTCGGATCTAACCCAGATGCCGTCGTATCTTGCTTTGAGGATTCAAAACAAAGATACGACGCGGGAAATTTGAAAGTACGCCGGCGTATCAGTAGATACGCCGGCGTACTTTCTTTGTGGATCTGCCCTCTACCCTGCAGTTGACCCTGCTCATCCTGCCGCCATCTGGTGAACATCTTCTCAGCTCTTCAGGCTACCACAGCTGGCAACCAATGCTTCTTTGGGCGTAGCATCTCCTTTTATCACCTTTAGGGGTGCTCTGCACTCCTCTGCAATAAGAGACCTCTCAGCACTCTGCCCTCCAACCAGGAACATGACAATAATGTTTTATCTTTATTACAAACATTTTAATTTATTTTTAAGGTGGCAGGATAGCCAACCAACCGTACCTTCCACACACTGCTACTGAACATAGGCTGTATACAGTATATCAAAAGCTTGTCGTAGACCGCTTTCATGTAACAAAAGACTGTCTGATATTGCTCACATGTTAAGGGACACCATTGTTTTGATTGACATTGAAGAAACTTAAAATAGTTAGTAAAGATTTGTAATGAAAAACTTTATTTAAACAGGTGAAAAACACTTGATGTTTACAAAAGCTTGATGTCTACAGTATGAAAACACTCCTTGAACAGGGAGACTTGGTGGTTTTTGAGTTATAAAACCACTGTAGAAACAGGGCCCAGTCCTTGGAATTTGCCTGTAAACATCAAAACAAAATTGAATGAGAAACTGGGGCTTTAAATTCATTGCACTGGTTAGGTGTATATACAGTGGGGATCGAAAGTTTGGGTACCCTAGGTAAAAATTTGTATTAATGTGCAAAACGAAGCCATGGAAAGATGGAAAAATCTCCAAAAGGCATCAAATTACAGATTAGACATTCTTATATGTCAAAAAAAGTTAGATTTTATTTCCTCCATCATTTACACTTTCAAAATTACAGAAAACAAAAAAATGGCGTCTGCAAAAGTTTGGGCACCCTGCAGAGTTAATATCTTGTACTGCCCCCTTTGGCAAGTATCACAGCTTGTAAACGCTTTTTGTAGCCGGCCAAGCGTCTTTCAATTCTTGTTTGAGGTATCTTTGCCCATTCTTCCTTACAAAAGTCTTCCAGTTCTTTGAGATTTCTGGGCTGTCTGTCATGCACTTCTCTTTTAAGGTCTATCTATAGATTTTCAATTATGTTGAGGTCAGGAGATTGTGAAGGCCATGGCAAAACCTTCAGTTTACGCCTCTTGATGTAATCCCCCGTGGATTTTGAGGTGTGTTTAGGATCATTATCCATTTGTAGAAGCCATCCTCTCTTTAACTTCAGCTTTTTCACAGATGGCGTCAAATTACCATGCAAAATTTGCTGAAATTTTATTGAATCCATTTTTCCTTTTACTCGTGAAATGTTCCCTGTGTCACTGGCTGCAATACAACCCCAAAGCATGATTGATCCACCCCCATGCTTACCAGTTGGACAGAGGTTCTTTTCATTAAATTCTGTGCCCTTTCTTCTCCAAACGTACCTTTGCTCATTCCGGCCAAAAAGTTCTATTTTAACCTCATCGGACCGATGAGGTTAAAATAGAACTTTTTGGCCGGACTTGTTTCCAAAATGCATCCGGCTTGTCTATATGTTCATTGTCAAAGTTCAAACGCAGATTTTTGTGGTGAGGACGTAGAAGAGGTTTTCTTCTGATGACTCTTCCATGAAGACCATATTTGTACAAGTATCTCTTTATAGTGGAATAGTGTACCACAACTCCAGTGTCTGCCAGATCTTTCTGGAGGGATCGTGCAGTCAAATGTGGGTTTTGAATTGCTTTTCTCACAATCCTGCGCGCTGTTCTGTCTGATATTTTTCTTGGTCTTCCAGATCTTGCTTTAACTTCCACTGTTCCTGATGATTGTCACTTCTTAATTACATTCCGAACAGAGGATATTGACATCTGAAAATGCTTTGCTATCTTCTTATAGCCTTCTCCAGCTTTGTGAGTGTCAACTATTTTCAGTTTCAGTTTTCTAGACAACTGCTTAGAAGAACCCATGGTGCTGATTGTTGGGGCAAGGTCAGATGAGTCTGGGCATTTAAAACCTTTGAGATTGACATCACCTGGTCTTCCCAGACGATGATTGAGAACAATCCATGACACTGGCAGGTCTCAGGTTTGCAAAGGGGGCAGTGCATGCTATAAATTCTGCAGGGTGCCCAAACTTTTGCAGACGCCATTTTTTTGTTTTCTGTCATTTTGAAAGTGTAAATGATGGAAATAAAATCTAACTTTTGTTCACATATTATAAGAATGTATAATCTGTAATTTGATGCCTTTTGGAGATTTTTCCATCTTTCCTTGGCTTCGTTATGCACATTAATACAAATTTTTTCTTGGGGTGCCCAAACTTTCGATCCCCACTGTATGTATGTGTATATATATATATATATATATATATATATATATATATATATATTCAATAAAATAGGTGGAATGTTCCATACACTGAGGCCCCTAATCATCTGTATATCCTGATTCATTTTTTTATTTATTTTTTAAACATACGTGTTTATTATGTTTCTCCTTAATTTGAATGGGGTACCAGCACACAACAACAGATAAAAAATTGCACCTGCAGTCATTTATTTTTCAAGGCAGTACACCACCAAGCACAGTAGTGTATACCCATGTGTTGAAAGTGAATTGGTTTAATGTGTTGGGGTGCGATTGCAGTGAGCTGTGGTGGTGCATCTTACTGCAACACATATATGTGAAGCTGTTCTGTGGCCTCGTACACACGACCGAGAAACTCTTCGTAAAAGAAACATTGTTTTCCTCGACGAGTTCCTTGTCAGGCTTGTCGAGAATAATGTCAAGCTCTCTTTGCGTACACACTGTCAAGTCATAATCTGACGTACAACACGTACGTCGGCACTATAAATGGGAAGTTTGATTCCACTGGCAACACCCTTGGGGCTGCTTTTGCTAATCTCATGTTACTGCGTGTTAAGTAAAAGTTTGGTAAGAGACGATTCGCGCTTTTCAGTCTGTTACAGTGTGCTATCTCCATTACGAACGCTACTTTTACCGAAGGTGCGCTCCCGTTTCATACTTTGTTCTGAGCATGCGTGGGTTTCTAAGCATACACACAAACGTGTTTCTCGTCGTAAACCCGCCCGACGAGAAACATGACGAGGAAATTGAGACTCCCGACGAGGAAAAAGAGAACTTGTTTTCTCGACGAAAAACATACACAACCGTTTTTCTCAGCAAAAAAGCTCTGCCACCAAGTTTCTTGATGGATTCTGTCAAAGAAAATGGTCGTGTGTACGAGGCCTAAGAGCTCAAGTGGTGGTTCTCAAAAGGGTTGCCCTGGCATTCTTCATTTACAAGTCAAGGATGTGTTTCATCTATTCAATCATGTTATATCCCAGAAATGTATCCTTGAGGAGGTAAAGCTGGGATCTGCAGTTCTGTAGGATTAGACCAAAACTCACAGTCAAGGAGAAAAACGCACAGAACTATTTCTGTGACTGTTTTCAACACAATTTTGTTCACAGCCTCTTCATTGAACGATTGCATGGTGTCAGCTGTTGGGTAATATGTTGCTCCAAGTTGAACGTTGGAGCTTATGATTCATGTCCAAATGTCTCCATTACTCTTAATTTTTCCTCCATGCAGGATAGTTTTGCTGAGGAATATGTCTAATGACATTCCGCAGTCACTCTCAGGCTCAGATATCTTGCTGGCCATAATAAATGCTGTATTCATGAGTTGCAACAAATTTCTATCATGTGTGAATGATAGAATCTGCCCAGTATACTGTACTTACTTCCAGGCACAAGGATTTTAATGCCAGAGAAAACTTTGTATGTATATCATTCAGTCTACAATAACTACCAGATCTTCATAATCCACATTTTCCTTGGTATCCAGATAATCATCATGCCCAAGTATTCAGGGGAGTATTGTACTGTATGCAAGTAACAATCCGTTTGTCACTATAGAGTCTTTTAGAGAATAAATTCTTGTGTTGCCAGAAAAGAAATAGTTTGTCTGCCATTAATGGAGAGAAATATAGGAGATGTCAATACTTTTCTTGTAATTAAAAATAGTAATCTGTCAGCACCTTAATGGCAAATTAAAACCTTAAATCTCAAATAACTTGCATAGCCGCCATACCCAGTATAAGTATTTTTCTTAGAAAACAGCAAATAAATGGTCTTAGGGACTTGTATCAAAAGGGCAAGCATTTCCTAATGAGTTAAATAATAACATTAAAGAAATGTGTTTCATGGAGAAAGGCCACTTTTTCAGATAAACTGCAGCACAACTGCTGGATAAAGGGCATAATAAAAAGGCAAAACTAAAATATGTATCTGTGCCAAAATGGGGCTCAACATAAGATACTTGAAATTTCTAAAAACCATATTTGTTTTATAAAATGTAAATGCAAACATTCTTGCAAGAATGCTAACAAGAAGAATATTTTCATTTACATCCTATTCAGATTGTATACGGCTCTAAGAAATTTCAATTTGTTTATGCTCAGCCCAATTATTTGTGTAGCACTACCCCCGAAGGAGCTGCTGGTTTAGATCGGGCTTTGCACGTTACCTCTAAATTTGTTGTCCAGAAGAGAAAGGGCCAGATTCAGGTAGACTTACGACGGGCGTATCAGTAGATACGTCGTCGTAAGTTCGAATTTGCGTCGTCGCAACTTTAAGCGTATGCTCAAACTGAGATACGCTTAAATGTTGCTAAGATATGGTAGGCGTAATTCTCCTACGCCGTCGTATCTTAACTGCATATTTACGCTGGCCGCTAGGGGCGTGTACACTGATTTACTCCTAGAATATGTAAATCAGCTAGATACGCCTATTCACGAATGTACGCCCGGCCATCGCAGTAAAGATACGCTGTTTACGTAAGGGGTTTTCAGGTGTAAAGATAAACCACCAAAAAGATGGTGCAGCCAATGTTAAGTATGGACGTCGGAACCGCGTCAAACTTTAAATTTTACATCGTTTGCGTAACTCGTCTGTGAATGGGGCTGGCCGTAATTTACGTTCACGTCGAAAGCATTGACGATTTGCCGATGTCATTTGGAGCATGCGCACTGGGATACATCCACAGACGGCGCATGCGCCATTCGATCGAAACGTCATTTACGTGGGGTCACACTTAATATACATAAAACATGCCCACATCTTCAATATTTGAATTAGGCGGGCTTACGCCGGCCCTAATACGTTACGCCGCCTTAACTTCGGCGGCAAAATCTTTGAGAATACCATACTCGCCTCTCAAAGTTACGGCGGCGTAGCGTATAGGAGATACGCTACGCCCGCCTAAAGGTATGTGAATCTAGCCTGAAGTCTGTAGAAAATTGCAATGTCCACACAAGATGTAAAATCTTCAACTGTCAGGCTTTATTTTTGATGCATAAACTTGTGAAGGAAGTATAGAGAGAAGGGGAAGGTTCAGGTACAGAATGCACAAAAAGTATTCAAAGTTCCAATATTCGCCACTCACTCCTGAGTGGGTATTGCTCACCCGGATAGACCCCTCTCACATGGCCTAGCAGCCGGAATGATGCGCAGACTCTGCCACAGACTTTTTTAGTGAGTCAGAGGAAAAGGCTAAGGAAATCAACCAAAAAATCAACCAAAAAAGAAACAGTTTGAGTGTTATGGAGCTTCTAATACAAGAGGCACAGGGAAACACAGGGAAGCCTTGAGTGCTTCTCCCTGTGTGCTGCAATAGCTGTCTCCTTACCAGTCCCCTCTCATGTATTCAGCCTTTTCTCTTTGCCTCTGTGCGATCTTCTGGAGGCTCTGATGGCTCTAATGGCTCCTGTCGTCTCCTCTGGATCACCTCCCCAGCTCCCGATCTGTGAGACGAGTGACAGGAAGACCCGCTCTGCGGGGTTAAGAAGTCTCGCAGGATCTCGGGAGTCCCAGCGGCGTTGGGCAGCTCTGCACACTCAAAGTAGCATGGGAGCTAGAAAAACAGGAGTATTGCCGAGTCTGGGGGTGGCAGATGCGCCAAATATCCCTTAGTCCTGTCACCTCCATAAACTGGGCCAACCGGCCCCCTCGTTCTATATTTGGTTCAGATATCGAGGGAAATCTATCAGAGGCTCTATCAAGGACTTTGTTATAGTCACCCGCGTTATGGCAAAATATGTTACCATAACTGCTGCAGACATTGAAATGCGCTTTCTCTGAGGGGCTTCTCCCTCCCTCTATGGTGGAGGCAACGGTTATTGTAATCCACAAAAAGGGAAAGGATCAACTAGACCCCTTCTCCTTTCGCCCAATCTCTTTGCTCTGCACGGACGTAAAAATTCTTGCTAAAGTCCTGGCAACTCGCTTAAATGGGTGTATTGAGAGCCTTATTCACCCTGATCAGTTCATTCCATCAGGGTTCATTCCAAACAGGTCAACAAGCATTAACATTAGAAGGGCCTTTTTAAATATACAGATCCCCACTGATAAGGAGGGCCCTAGAGCACTGTTGGCCCTTGATGCTACTAAGGCATTTGAAAGCCTTGAGTGGCCATGTGGAAGGTATTAGAGAGCTTTGGATTCGGCCCATCCTTTATTAGGTGGGTCAAACTTTTGTATAGCGAGCCACGAGCAAAAATTAAAAAAAATGGCAAAGTTTCAGACCTATTCAAGCTGGAAAGGGGAACGAGGCATGGGTGCCCCCTCTCCCCACTCCTGTTTGCACTCGCTATGGAACCTTTAGCTATTAAAGCTAGGCTCAAGGAAGACATACAGCAGTTCAGAAGGGGCTCGCAGGAAGACAGGATATCGCTTTTTGCGGACGATGTCCTGTTCTTTATAGGAGATGTTGATCGTTCGCTAGATCCAGTGGTCCAAATGGTCAGGGAGTTTGGACGGTTCTCGGTATTGGCATCAACTGGGATAAGTCAGCTTTGCTTCCAATAGACCCACTATGTGACCAGACGATAGCTGAAATGTCCCAGTTGAAAATAGTCACAAAACTAAAATACTTGGGGGTTTGGATTACTCGCAACATTAAGGAGTATACTAGCAAAAACATAGTTCCATTACTATTAAAATTAAAAAAAAAAAAAGATATTTGGAACCGCCTCCCTCTCTCTGTAGCTGGGCGATGCAACTTAATAAAGATGATTTGGCTTCCCCAGATTTTATACGTACTCCACAACGCCCTGATTTGGGTAAGTCAAATATGGTTTAAAAGAATGGAAACATTATTTAGGGAGTTAATGTGGAAAGGAGGGCAGGCCAGAATCAGTTTACAGACTATGCAACTCCCTGTAAAGGAGGGGGGGATGGCGGTCCCACACCCGAGATTATATTTCTTAGCGTCCCAGCTACAACATCTAGCGGGTTGCGGCACCCAAAAAACAGGTAACGATAGTTACAGAATAATACTATCAGGGGCCCCACATAAAATATTGGTAGAAGCCCCGGAGGCAAACTCATTTACTCACAAATGCCCGACTATAAAGCTAATCAGCAAAGTATGGCAGACAACGAAGGCCCTGCTGGGATATACCTGGGAAACTGAGTGTGCCCCCCTCTGGAACAATAAGAACTTAACAGAAGTTAAGGATATAGAGAAATCTAAAGAGTGGGAGAGACATGGAATTACAAGGCTACTCCATCTGTATGAGAACAGGCACACCATCCAAACCCAGTTTAGGACACAACCGATTGTTAGGACTCAGATCCCCGTTCTTCTCAAAATAATTCAAACTAATACTTCAAAAGGTTTAATTTCAGAGATATATGACAACCTGGGGGCCAGAGCCATAAACCAAAGTGGTACTTCTAAGAGCCGAGAAAGATGGGAAAGAGATCTAGGGTCAGTAACCTCGGAGCAATGATCTTATATAGAGGGGCTCTGGTGTCAATTGCCCCAGCACAGAGACTGTCCCATCTATTTCTACTGCACTGTGTTTACTATACTCCTAAATAAATGTTTGATTTAGGCTGGAACCAGAGCGAAGAATGCCCCAGATGCAAGGCAACCGGAGACCTTATTCCCATGGTCTGGAGGTATCCTAAACAGGCTCAATAAAACTTTTAAGACCCTCTTACCGCCAGAGGCTAAAACTTGCCTTTTAGGGTGTATGGAGGACTATAGAGTTCCAAGCACGTAAGTTAATAGCACAGAGATGGCAAGCGCATGCCCCGTCATCGGTCAAAAACTGGGCTGAAACCATCAATGCAATAATTTGGAGTGAGAGGGTGGCTTGTATTAAGCAAGGTAACTACAAAAGATTTGAAAGAGGGTGGGGGCCTTGGTTGAGGGAAATGGGTTACCCCCTATAGAGGCTACCCCTATATGTGGCCCGGAATCTCTTCCCTTCCAGGAATTAGAAGTCATCCTAGTAATCAGTAACTAATAACAAGAAAAACTGGATCTTTCAATGCTTGATTTTGTTCCCCTGGTTTCCCCCTTCTCTTCTTTTCTCCTTTGGTCACCTCCCCCTATATGGAATGTATCAATGATAGGTATTTTTGCTCCTATTCAGGGCAATATAAAAAGAGACGTAATATGTACACGGGGCGGGTAGGGGGGGGGGGGGGGGGTTTGCTTATTTACTGTTTGTATACCATTCACTGTCGGTGTTTATATATTTGGAATATATATTTTATATCTCTTGCAAAAAAATATGTGTTGTTAAACATTGGAAAACAATAAAGAAAGATTAAGATTAAAAAAAATAAAAAAATAAAAACCCATCAGGTTCGCCTTTAGGTTGCACAATATTTCTATGCTGTACCACAAGCCACACCTCTTTTCTTCACACACCTATCTGCATATTCATTACATCCCATATATATACTAATACACTATAAGGGCCTCTCTTCTCTCTCTCTCTCTCTCTCCTCTCCTTTTTTTCTTCTTATAATATATATGTAGCACTACTACGAAGGAGCTGCTGGTTGGTTTTGGGTGGCATCTTACCTCTACTTCTCTGCCGTCTAGGGTGCTGGATGAGAGCTGAAACAAAGTCAATGTCCACAAGTTGTGTTCCTTTTTTCTTTGCTTTAATTACCAAACGTGGCAAAAGAACGAACAAAATATTGAAGATGTGAAATAGGGTATAGGTAGTGGGTTCAAGTGTAGAACTTGATCAGAAGCACTCCTGCTTCCAGACATCAACTCTCGTCTCAACTCTAGCCAGAGTGGGTAATGTGCCCCTGGATAGGTCTCTCTCACTAGTCCTAGCAGCCAGGGTGTCACACGGAACTTTGGTATAGTCTCTGCCACTGACCTTCCCAAAGGTGGAGATACGTTCGGTCCAGAATCCTCTCACTTTGGGATTAAGCACCCAGATCTCTTCTTAAAGTAATTACTTGTGAGTTCAGGAAACTGACGGGTGACAACTGATCAGCCTTTCAGTATCAGTGGGTCCTTCAATGAAGTTCAGGCTTCCCAGAGTGTACCAGCCTTGTGCTCGGTGCTCTCCAGAACAGGTACTTCATTCGGTGGCTTCCACCCTCTAGGACAGACAGCACAGGAACATTTTGTCTATGCAGACCCAGTCTGACTACTGGGCCTACCCGGCAAATCACGACTCCAGAACAATGTGGTCCCAGGGCCAGGAACTCTGAACACGCACCCCTGGCCAGGAGGGCCACACACAGGGGTGGTGGGACGACTGCCCAGGGTGGACGACGACGACCCAGAACCCGTGACATTTGTCCCTTAAATACTCTCCCCCAGCATGCACAGCGAGGCGATCAGCCCCCACTGATTGGCCGCTGAGAAAGAATACCCAACACACCTTGATCTGACTGCTGACTGAGTGGAACTGACACCCCAGACAACAATAGTGGTCACCTGCAGTACAGCCATGGCTGGAAGAGAGGCCCAAATTTGAAAACAAATAGGTCAGAGGTGACTAATACTCTGACTGCCCTCTAAATTTAAAGCAGGGCCAGCAGAGAAAAACAGCTGCCCGCTACACATATATGCTTTTTTCGAGAGCTACTTTAGAAGTGGAGAAGAAATTATCCTTTATGTAAACCGATCAATGCAATCATAAAAAGTTTAATATTAAATGTGATTAGACCTGAGAAATAGGGGGAAGAGAGTGTTTAATCCATTGTATTAGAATTAATCTCTTTCCAATCATTAAAATGTAATTGACTAAAGCCAGTCTATTAAAAGACAAAGAACAAAGAATATCAGTATAGGTGTTAAATTTGATGTTTAAAATGAATATCCCAAACTCTAATTTTAAGTTTAATTTATTTAGCAACCATACACACACAAAAAAGTTTTTTTTTTACATGATAACATGCCAAAGAAGACCACACTTGACCCTTATTTTAACCTGTTTTTAGAAACATGAAGTCTGCCATTGCTTACCCCTCCTTCTGTTGCCTGTCAGTTTTACTAATCGTTTGACTACCATGTTGTGAGTAACTGACCCATAAAAAAAAATACAGGTAAGATATTCTGATTTTACTCCGACCTTCCTGATCTGTAATTTTAGTAGTCTGCATTAATAAAATCTTGATAGTATCATTTTGTTTTAATTATAAGGCAGTACTATGTATCATGAAAATCAGACACCGAGCTCCAGTCTAGTTGTCATCAGTCTGCTACAGGTAGGATGAAGCTTTTCAATAGTCAGCTTTTTCCCAATGATCAAACTGCAACATTTAAACTTTGTAGGAAGTCAAGAGGTAAGAGGTGCTGATCTGTATTAGACATACAGTATGCCAATAGTGCCAAAAACTCTACCATCGCCAAAATTAATATGATTATGTAACTTCTGAGCCAGTACTTTAGTCCTTGAAGTAGTTGCTGGTCCTTGTTTATCTTACACAAAGATATTTTATGGTCTTCTTGAAAAAAAAAAAATCAGATGACGTTATTGCCAGGGGAAGTACTGTCACCATTGTGAGAGGTAATAAATAACTGTAAGTAGAATAGCTACACATTAAAAATGCACTTAAAATTAAAACATGCATATGAAGTTACCATTGGCAAACATGAGTGATGCGAAAGCTACTTGTAACTGCTCATACCTTTATTGTTTTAATGTGATGCCACTTTACCAAGCTGCTCACAGGTATTAAAATCTAACTAGGCATCTAACTACAGCAGGTTTCAGCTCCCCCATTCTGGCCAAATCTGAATGGGCAAAGTTCCAACACATCCTGGCAGTATCAAAACTTGCCTGCTCCCTCCCACACACATAGTGGCCTTTTTACTATGGTTTGCTGCTTTACTAACCAGTAAGGAACTATTGCCACAACAAAAACTTGTTGAGTACCCTAAGCCGGGATCCCATGCTGAAACTTGATTGATGGACATCTTCATGGGGGGAGTTACTGCCAGCACTAAGCCATCACACACACATCCTGCACCATCAATTTCTGGTCATAGATATGATAGATGACACAGTAAGTTGGTAGATCCCACTAGCACTTGTAAGTGCTTGTGTTGTGAATGCAGCGGATAGCTAATCCCACCCTCTACTGTGCTGAATGATAGAGTTGACCCCCAGTGCATTCTTGCTGAAACAGATGAGCGCTGTCAATCATACCTAATTATGAATTTGTCCTCTTGCTCGAAGTGTGGTTGGAAATCTGTAGGTGAGGAGCTGTCTGACCATGCTGCTTAGAAACTATGGGACATATCTGAACAGGATAAAGCGTTACATAGACTTGGTCCCCTGGGGAACTCAACTAGGTTTTTACCTTGCATGATAACACCCATATGTGGAGGAGATGAGGGAAGATCTATGCTTTTTGTAATCCATCAGAAATAATGGAGGCAGGGCTGATACCACATTAGTTGTATTGTCATGTCAAAAAGAAAAGTAGGAGCATACTATATTTCTGACACATCAGCCATTGTGTTTTTTTAACTTACAGTATGTTTTAGGGAATAAAACATCAGGCATTATGTATATATTGCATACTACTAATTTTTTTAAATGTTTTATTTTTTTTTGCTTTAAAACTCGTTAAGCATAGACGTTTCCATGTGGGTTATATTGTGTTGATGCACAAGGACAGTGAAAAAAAAGGGTTTATTTTCTTTGGAAAAAAGGAAACATTGAGGGAAATAAACAAACAGTGGTGCAAGCACAAGCTTGCACCACCCCTCTAAACATAAAAATGGAGCAGATGCTGTTTCTAATTAACAAAAGAGGCTCTTTGTTAATTAGGAGCGATCGGTTATTTGGCAGGACAGAGAACAGAGAGATGGAGCTGCATGCTCTGTTCTCTCTACTCTCTGGTCAGAGCAGTAGGGAGGAGAGGGGATGTAACCCTGCAGGCTCTGCTCCTGTAGTGTAATCACTGCAATAGCAGAGCGAGGAATGTAAGCGGCTTGCTGAAAGCTCATATCCAAAACAACAAGGTTACACCTGGAAAAATATATGGAAAACTGCCAGATTATCTCTGTTGATTAGGTGTAGATTTACACTAGTTTCTAGTTCCCTCTAAAATAGAAACTGGCACGGGTGGTGCAGATAGACCTGAAACAGGTCCATCTTCTTTTTTTAATGTGGTACACACCAGTCAAGACAGTTTCCTAAGCTTGGGTAATTCTGCAGACCCAAACTGGAAATTATTTCTAAAGAAGATGAGCTACCTGATGGTCACTGGCTCACCAACAGTTAAAGTGTTACAAAGCCTAGGAGCCTGCATTCACTATATATGGTCTACCACAGTACACAGAACATGGAAATGCAATTATTGTAGTAAATATAAACTGCTAAATACCTTTTCTCAGCAGAAGTAAAAAAACTTCTTGTGACTTTTATCAGTGCCTGGTTAAACTTTGTAGGAGGGGTTTTCATTCTCCTCTGATTGTCCTATGAGACTGGGTGACCCCTGACCCTTTGTCTGGACAGTTCTGATTGTCCCAGTGCTGATCACATGTGTTGTAATATTAATATATATGTGTATGTATTTAAAATATTGTGTTATATGTATCACATGCAGGCATTCCAGGACAAGTCCATTTTACACATCAAAAGGGTGTTAAAGGTTGTACAGGCCACACTGGTATCTGTTAATCTAATTGCACATATCAAAGGGGACTTGTTGATGTTAATATGCAAGAATGCAATTAGATGACTGCAGCTGTTTTTGGCTGGGGGTCATTAGCTGTCACTCTGAAAGACAGAGGGTAGATCAAAGACCTAATTGAGATGGCCAATCAAATTGCTCAGCCATTCAATGTATAGGGAATATAATCTGGAGTTCTGTCTTGTCACTCTCCTTGGATATGAAGACACAGGTCTAGGAATGGTCTAGAAAAGCTACTATTCTTTGCCATATTTACTCTGTTGAATTGGGTCATCTGTGGACTTTGGACTTTGTTGTTCTGTGTTGGAAGTCAAATAAAGTGCCTCTCTGGAAGAATCGGGTTGCTGCTGAAAAATTACTTACATCATTATAATAACTAAGAAAAAAAATAATTCTCTAGCAATACACACCAAACTGAGCATGTGCAGCTAGCCTCTGTTCTATCAGGTGATAGATTGGGGACAGTGGAAGAAGGGGAGGATCGGAGAAGACAGGATCAAACAGCCTTTTTACACAATGCAGAGGATTGACCCCTTAGGTTCCACAGTGAGTATAACAAGCATGCTTTACTGCATATACAGACTGATTTTACTGTTGAGTGTTCAGTAAAACGTTAATTATCCCTGTACTGCCTGACTATGACTATAGATGTCAGAATTGTTTAAAAGCCCCCCTCCCCTACATTTGAGTACCCCACCTATCCCCTTCCTCCTAGGATTCCTCTATCTTAATTTGTTTTCTATGTATTGTCTTCTGGCCATTCACATAACAGCTCATGGTACTTCAACTCTTTTAGGCCCCATTCACACCTAGGCGTTTTTACGCCTGAAACGCACTGCTCACGAACGCGGGAGGGCAGATTTAACATTGTTTCCTATGGTGCCTGTTCACACCTGAACGCCTGAACGCCTGAACGCCTGTCGCGCGAAGCTCAAACTAGTCCCGGACCTTTTTTTGTCGCGCGAAGCGCGCGACATAGGCGTTTCCGCGCGTTTTTTTTTACCATAGAAAGTAATGGGAAACGCGCGAATTGAGCGTATCGCGCGACAGCAAGCGTTTTTATGCGCGTTTTTACGCGCGTTTTGACGCCCATACAGCTCCAAAACAAAACAGGAAATGACATATTTTTTTACAGGAACTTGTGAAATCACCATTTTACTTTACTTACAATAAAGAAAAGTCACATTTTTCTCAATGGAGGCCGAATTTGATCGAACCCTTTCGATGCTGGAGCCTGAAAATTTCATCAGGATGGTGAAGGAGCACCCCTGTCTTTATGACAGCAGGGCACCGGGCTACAAAATGAGGACCACCCGTTGGGACGCTTGGTGTTCTATTGGGAGCCAAATCTATGAGAACTGGGCACGGATAAATAAGTCCCATGATAGCAAAGGTAAACTCTATCAAAAAACATAACAGAAATACAAAATGCCACTAATGAAATAATGGAATGATTGTTTGTCGTTACAGTAGGCATTTATTACCGTACCAATATGCTGTTAAGTTTAAAAATGTGTCTTTACAAATATGACTATTGTGCGGTCATGCGACATGGCTTAGAAACATAAATTGCGTTCTCTTCTTCCCACAAATAGAGCTTATTAATGGTGATATTTGATCCCCTCTGTGATTTTTAATAATCCAAAAATTTAGTGACATTTTTCAAAAAAAATATTATTTTACACATCTTTAATCTAAAAATATTAAAAAATTCAATCGACCTAGCGACTACAGCGTCAGGTGGGGACGGGGGCTACACAGGACCTACACTCTGCCTGCAGTGATCAGTAAATATATGTTCACTGCATTCATTGATACTGTGACAAGGGGATGGGGGAGTGGATTGGAGATCCAAAAGGGGATTGTGCCTACGTGTACTGGTGTCAATGTCATCACTTCCCTCTTCCTGTGTTTACACAGGAGGAGAAAGTGACACGCAGGGGGACACATATAGAGCCACTTAACCCCCGGATGTACCCTGGGGGTCCTGATCGGACCCCCAACCCACGTCTAGGCGGTCACTTACAGGCCCTTTATTAGACCACAGAATAAATACATAAACTAAGTTTACAATAGATAGAATGTCACTAATATAAAATGGCACACAATATCATAGGGCTATTGAACACAATGATAAAACTGTATCAAAATAAAATTAGAATGAGACTTCTTAAAACATGAATCATTTTTTATTTTTTTTTCCACAAAACAGCATAGTAAAGAATATATTTCACAAAATAAGCGTGTCAAAAGCTGAAAAGTTCAATAAATTAAATGGAATTGAGCTGCCAAGGGACCTGCCCTTCAGGAGAGACAAAGTATGCGGCATACTGTTCACGGACATGTGTCCCCTGTGTGTTCCCACGTACACCAGTCCAATGAGCTCTTTCCAGAGTCTCATGGACTGGCTCCTCGTAATCTAGACCATCGCGCTGCCTGACAAAATTGTGCAAGGCACACGCCGCTTCTACAGCACTAATGGCATTTTGCATGTTGAGCACAATTGGTGTGTGGAGAACCCTCCACTTGTTCGCCAAAATTCCAAAAGCACACTCAACTACGCGGCGTGCTCTGCTAAGCCGGTAGTTGAATATGCGTTTGTCTTCGTTAAGATTATGTCCTGAATAAGGCCGAAGTAGGTGTGTGTTCAGAGCAAAAGCCTCATCACCCACAAAGACACTTGGTAGGGGAGGGCCGTTTGTGCCCGGGAGTGGACTATTTTGTGGAAGGTCCAGACCATCTGTTCGAAGTAATTGCCCAAAAGAGGAGTTCCCAAAAATCGCAGAGTCTGCACTACTTCCATAGGAACCAATGTCAATGTAGGTAAAGCAATAATTGGCATCAGCCACAGCCATTAAGACGAATGAAAAGTATTTCTTATAATTGAAATACTGGCTCCCACTAGCCATGGGCTTAACAATTCTGATGTGTTTCCCATCGATCGCTCCCAGGCAATTCGGAAAGTTACAGCGTTCCCAGAATACTTGGGAAATTTTTTCCCAGTCCTCTGCTGCCGGTTTTTTAAACACAATGGGTTTCAGGACTTCCCAAATGGCACTGCAGGTGTCCCGAATTATATAACTGGCAGTAGATCTTCCAATACGAAACGAGTAATGCAGACTTGCAATCGATTGTCCAGTTGATAGATACCTACAAAGAAAATAATATATATTATTTTATTTTATTTTTTACAGTGAAAATTCTAAAACTCAGATGGAAGAGTATAAGGGACGCCTACGCTCGCCAGCTGAAGGCACAGCGGGAGCAGCGCCGAAGTGGGAGTGGAGCATGTTCGGTGAGAGAATACGTTCATGCAAAGGAATTGGAGTTTCTGAGACCGGTGCTGGATTTGGGGAGGTAAACCATTATCTGTACTTTGCTCGGTAAACCAAATGTTTTAAAATTATTTTTGAATACATGATTTCTTTTTTCAGTACTGAAAGCTGCTGGGACGAGGCTGCCACAGCTGTAGTAGACAGAGAGAGCGTGGCAGAGAGAGGGGACAGAGAGAGCGTGGCAGAGAGAGGGGACAGAGAGAGCGTGGCATCGGGGGATCAAGCGATGGCTACTCTGGAGCCGGAACCGCAGCACTCCGAGGCATCAAATGCTAATGCAACAAGACCACTTGCAGAGCAGCCCCCAGTTAACATTGCGCATATTGGACCTCCGCGTGCTCTGCGTAGGAGGGCTCCTGCTCCGGATCCAGCCCTGGATCGTATGTTGGACATTATGACCAACATGTCTGACCGGATGAGCAATAGATCGTATGGGCAAAATGTAGCAAAATGTCTGGGGGAACTAATCGACAAAGTTCCCCCAAATCTGCAAGCGGTGGTGCTGTCCTGTACGGCTAGATACATCTCGACATTTATACCCCCGACAGACGCTGACGATTTATCCGAACCACCACCACCCTATGGCCCATATGCCAATAAACGGACCGAGCATGTCCCAACACCACCCACGACCCATTTCTCCCCACCACCCGTTACCCTTTGGACAGGACCACAGCTTTCCGACCAACCTCCTCGACCAACACCACCACCGACTTCTGCGCACCATCCTTTCACCACCACTCTAACTCATTTACCTCCTGTGCCAACACCTTCCACTCACACTTCTCTGAATCCTTTTCCTTATTCACAACCTTCTTCTTACCACCCTCATTCTCCTTTTCCTCATCTCTCAACACCACCTGTCACATACAGTACTCTGCCTCCTACAACACTTTCTTCTTACCACCCACCACCTTCTACTTACCCTGCGTTAACGACTACACCTACATCACATTACCCACATCGACCGAGACAATCGACTTTCAGGAATGCCCCAACACGAACACCACCACCACCACAAGCAACACCACCTTCCAATTGGTCAGGGGAAGACAGCACCACCTCCACTTGGCCCCCTTTTGCCCACGCACTGTCGGTCGCCATGTCACCGCACGGGGAAGAGGACTCCTCCCCAAATTTACAGCAATTGTAAATAAGGATTATGTATAAAACATTTTTGTATATTTTGTGTATTTGTGCACTTTGTGTATATTTTCCTAATAAAAAAAAAAAGACCCAATGTTTTGGTTGATTAAAATATTAAAATAATTTTGTTCCTACAGAATTTTTGTTTGGTTTTTATTACACATATATATATATATATATATATATATATATATATAATAGAGTGTATTACATTCAAAGCGCTAAATAAAAATTACCTCAGTGTTATGATAAGTCGCTCCACAGGGGGGATACAGTTGCGGAAGTAGGTGTCCATCCTCTGCAATCTGTTGATCAACAATTCCAGCAACTCATCAAAGCTGTAAAGGAAAATGAAATTTAAAATTGGCAATGGATTGGTACTAGGGTTGCCACCTTTCCGGGATTCGCCAGAACAGTTCGGGTTTGGAATCATGTGTCCGGGTTTCAGACTGCCTGACACTCTGACAGATTTTTCTGACCAGAATATGGATTTCCGGCAGGGTTAATGGCTGCAGGGGATGAAAACTTACAACCCAGCAGCCACAGATATACCAGGATGAGATGTGCTATCTGCCAAGGGGTGAGTGAGCTCACCCTCCATCGCTGTCTAACAGAAGCACCCACCCCCTTTCTCTATCCTGCCTCTTGGTGAGTACACTAGGAAAAATCAGAGTTCTCACATTGGAGTCCTCTCCGTACATCAGAGATCTCGGTTTCCCCCTTAGATCATGGTTCACAGAGCATCCCTTATGTCTGAGTATCTTGAGGTCTCGCTTCAATCAGATTATGTTGGTTAACCCATACAGTGAAAGGGAAATCTGGGAGTTGAGATGCAAAAGGGTGACTGTGATGTAAAGGGGGACTCTGTGCACTGTAATGTAAAGGGGGATTCTGTGCACTGTAATGTAAAGGGGGATTCTGTGCACTGTAATGTAAAGGGGGACTCTGTGCACTGTAATGTAAAGGGGGACTCTGTGCACTGTAATGTAAAGGGGTACTCTGTGCACTGTAATGTAAAGGGGGAACTTTGTGGACTCTAATGTAAAGGGGGAACTCTGTGGACTCTAATGTAAAGGGGGAACTCTGTGGACTGCAATGGAAAGGGGACTATTTTTATTATATTCATATGATTAGAAATGTAAAATACTAACAAAATATATGTATAGTTCATAGTATTAAAAAAAATAGTTGTGCACCGCAGAAGTGTACATGTTTGACTTGAAGAAAAGGTGGCAACCCAAATGGTACAATGTAAAAAATAAATGATTCCAGATCATTTTTTACTAACCTTTTTATGGACATTCTGGTGTAGTCCAGAAATTTGTCTTCATGGTCACGGAGGTCTTGGTACATCACCCAAAATTGCCCTCTTTCTTCCCGATCAGCAATGACGGGGTGTATCCAAAATCTGCGTTGCCTCTTCCTTTTTCTCTGCCTCTCGTTTACAAGATATTGGCTAGCAGTGGCTGCTGCCATGAACAAAGCCATCTCGTCATCACTCATTTTCACAATGGAGTCAGAAGCACAAGGATGACCCGGAAGAGGAATTATCACCCAGGAAGAGGAAAAAAAAACCTTTCACATAGCAACAAATGATGACAGAGGTGATCTATTTTACTATTGGTCAAAAAAAAAACAAAAAACGCTGGACGTCGCTCTGCTCAAACGCGCGCAAACGCGCACAAACGCGCGCAAACGCGCACAAAAACGCGCGAAAAAAACGCGCGTAAAAACGCCTGGTAACGCCAACGCCTAGGTGTGAATGCAGCCTTACTGTGGGAAACTGCACTCAAAATAACAGTGATGATGCAGGGTGAAAGAGTCAGGAGTTACTGCTGAAGCATGGAAAGAGTTATGCCGCGTACACACCATCGTTTTTCCTGATGTTCAAAAATCCGTTCATGCAAAAAAAACGTACGTCCAAAGTGTGGTGACGTACAACACGTACAACGGGACTATAAAGGGGAAGTTCCTTTCAAATGGCGCCACCCTTTGGGCTGCTTTTGCTGATCCTCGTGTTAGTAAAAGTTTGGTGAGAGACGATTTGCGCTTTTCAGTCTTTGTGCTTTTTAGTCCGTTACTGTGTGACAAATGTGCTATCTCCATTCCGAAAACTAGTTTTACCAGAACGAGCGCTCCTGTCTCATACTTCATTCTGAGCATGCACGTTTTTTTCCCTTCAGAAAAGCATACTCGCGACGAGAAAAAAGACTGACAGGAAACACGACGAGAAAAAAAAGAGCTGGTTAAAAATTTTTGTCGGGGCAATTTTTTTCGTTAGGGAGCATACACACGTTTTCTCGACCAATATAAAAAATGGCAGTTTTCTCGTTGTGAAAACCGGTCGTGTGCAAGTAGTGCCTTGCAACAATTTTTTCTAAATGCAGAAGGGGGGCTTTTATTACAAAAAAATATATAAAAAAATAAACTAGCTGCAGAGGTACACTTAAATAAGACAAAAATGTACAGCCAACCTCATAGTACAAATAATTTACGGATTTCAATCAGCTCAAAAAAAAAAAAAAAAAAATGAAACTACTCCCAGAAACGACAGAAAAATAATCAGCTGAAGAACAACGCAAAGTTTATTAATCAAAAAGCATACAAAGATATGCAATTCTTTACTTAAATATTGAGGGTAGTTTATGATTGCACCTGCCTTTTGCAGCCTAGGATAACACAATAAATCCTTGCTAACTCCCCTAGCCCTGTCAAGGAAAGCCCGCGTGCATTTGTATTCTAAGCAACATGGCTTGCAAATCACTTTTGATCGTACATTACACCACATGCAGATGGACCAAGTTTAATCTATTTTCCTTGATTTGCTAAACTATTGCTTAGCAGTGGATTTCAGCTGAGAATAGATAATGTGGGAATTCGGTTACATTGGTTTCCTTTTTTTTTTTTTCTCTCTGACTCTCTAACAAGTTATCTCCATTGGAATCACAGTGTCAGCATTTTACACCTACACGTACAGATTAAGCAACATCTGGAGAGGACCCTCTGGTGCGGTTCCCACAGGGAGGCAAAGTTGACTATAACATATGTCTGTTCTTCTGAATAAGATGCCAAAGGATGAGTTCCTTCCCTGGAGCTATGTCAGTGCAGGCTTTCATTTTTCCACCCCACCATTTTTCTTATTATAGGCTGATTGCAATACACACAGGTAGTCAGGGGAACAAGGCAGTGCGTATGAAATGAGCTAATCCCTAACACGTATTGTCAGGGAGAGCATCCATAAAATATGTATTTCCCCAGCAAATGAAGCACTGACGGAACACAAATGAAACTGTAGCATGCTAATAAGCTATATTAAATGCCCACCTTTAGACATAGCCGTCAGAAGGGGGTGTGTGTGAAGGACAGAGCACTCAGCCTGATACCTTGTGCCAGTGATTAGAAGCCTGTGTCACATATCATTGCACCTGTCAGCTGTTATTTTAATACAATAAGGCCCTCAGGGTATCAATTAGGGTACAGTTGCTGTGATTGATGGTGGTGGGAGCAGTGCACGGTCACCGGGCTATTTGTTGTGTCAAACTGAGCTTTTTTTAAATTCCACGTGCTAATTTAATGCTCTGGATTTGCATCAATTAGAAGGTAAATTGAAATAGCATTCATTGTAATTTGGGAGGTTTTCAGTTTTTGATGTGCTTTGTATGCGGCCTTGGTTTTTATCTTTAGAAACTTAAATAATTAGAGATTGGAATGGCCCAAGGCTGCTATTACATAGCCTTAGATAATCAAGTGATTCAACTTATCCCAGCATCACTTTTGCACATCACTATGTTGAGTTTACAGGGAAACTTTTATTGTTAAGTCAATTATTATAAAAAAAAAAAATCTGAAAGGTAAAAATGTATAAACGAATGTTGAATTTTTTTTAAACTTATCTATGCCTGTGTTTATACATGATGTGCTGTACAGTGTCACATCCAAAAAAATAGACAGAAAGAGAGAATATCCCCTAAATAGACTTTAAAGGCACTGAGATTAGGTTGTATGTATTAAAAGAATACATTTTATTATTGAGATATCTACATCAATAGAATAAAAATAGATGGAATGTATACAATAGCTGCATATAAATTGTAACAATTACCACAATGATTGACAACAGATTTCTCGTGGTTCATCCGCAGGCGTTTCGGAGTTTCTGAATCTCCTTTTTCAAGGATGTCTTATGAGACGGTCAATCATGTGTCTATAATGTATTGACAAAGAGTTTAAGCACACAATAAATGTAAGAACATGACATTGACAGCATATATATCACTGACAAAGAGTACATGTACCATGTGTTTTTACTATGATGAGTAAACATAGTTAATTGATAATAAATGGCTTCAGCCAAACACTAACCATGAGTGAAAGAAACGTTTTTGTGTTATCATTCATATTCTCTGAAAAATGGCCAAGAAATTATAAATTCTGCTGGAGAATGTAAACTTATGAGCACAACTGTGTGTGTGTATATATATATATATATATATATATATATATATATATATATATACATATATATATTACGTTTGGCTTTTGAATGCTATTTGCTGGTGCTTGTGGGCCTTGTAGTTGTGACCCCAGATTTACTGTATTCAAGATCTTCCTTTGAGGCTGCATTTCCCAGATTACTCTGGGCACTTGTTTTCGAGCTATGGATAGGCAAAGTAGTAAAAAATGCTATCTTGTGGATAAATAGAGTTCTGCACCTCAGTAACAATGCCCAGTGTTACACTAGTAAAAGCTTACCAGATTCAAACTGGCACTAGAATGTAATAGATAGTAGAATGAGAATGTATAACACAACAGGTTAGGGTTAATGGAAGAATGTTCCAGAAATAGCATGGGAGGATCGATCCCTGGGTTACAAATATATATCTGACCATATCCAATCCCAATGCAAGGCTGTCCCAGAAGATGTGGCTGAGGAGGAAGTAAATATTTTGGAGGATCTAACCAGAGCTCTCTCTTCTCCCGGGGAGAGGTAGCGTGTGTTTCTCCAGAGATGTTACTGCTGCTGGGCCTCAGCAGATGCTATGGCCAAGGGTCTGAAGGAAGCTGGACTTTGCCTGTTGAAGGTCGGAGAAGTGGTTGCCTTTCACCTCCAGGTGCAGAACTACTCACTGACGAAGAGATGCCAGAAGTTGCTGTTTAAGGACTGTGACTGCTCACATAGGGTCTCAGATAGACTGGCTGTCCCCTATTTTTTTTCAGCATTATTTGCTACTGAAGGGCCAAATACTGCAGGAATAGAATTAGAATATGGAAGCTACCCTTTAAGATTTATATCCTGCAACCCTAAACCCCTCATCCTTGTATTTGTTCAATATCTGCAATAAATCTTCAAAAGACACGCCTAGACTAAGCCTGAATTGGTGTGCTTCTAGGACTAAACACAGGGCAGGCAGCCTCTGGACAGGTAAGGGGGACTCAATTTATTCTCATTTTATCCAGAATTGTGCAGCTCTACAGTCAGTCCTATTGAAATGCATTTGCATTCCAGCCAAGACAGGTCAAATATAACCTTTTTTGCATTTCATGTTCCAAAACATGTGCATTTGGGTTGTGTTTAAATTAAATACGCAAAGCATGACAACAATGCTCATCTTTACAAGACCATATAGTGAGGTGGGCTAAAAATCAACAGGCCAGTGGCGGAATTTTCATGGTCGCAGCAGTCGCAGCCGCGACTGGGCCCTGTAGTTCCGCCAAGTTCGGGGGGCCCGCCACCCGCCCGCATGAGTGACACAGTCCGCGGGCATCTCCGCTGTTTGTCTCTGAGTCTGAACTCAGTGTGTGAAAAGATTGGCCGGCATGTGAGAAAGGTCCCGCCCTCCTCCTAGATCAGCTTGTGTGATAGACGTACATGAGCTGATCTAGGAGGTGGGCGGGACCTTTCTCACATGCCGGTGTAGCTTTTCACACTGAGCTCCAAGAGACAGCGGGAGATGTCCGCTGACTGTGTGTATTATCCAGGGTGCTCGTGCCGCGGCTGTGTCCCTCAGCGGAGTGGGAAGGAACCTGCCGCCCCCTCCTCTGTTTACATCCACAGAGGAGGAGGAGCCCGCGCTCGAGGGACACACCGCTGTGTGTATCAGCTGCTCTGTTCTGAGGTCTGTGAGTTTGTACTACTACAGCGTCTGTACTACTGGGGTCTGCACTAGGGGAGGTTTGCATCAAGGGGGTGTCTGTAACTGAGGGGGTGTCTGTAACTGAGGGGGTGTCTGTAACTGAGGGGGGGGCTGTAACTGAGGGGGGGGCTGTACTAAGGGGGTGTCTGTAACGAGGGGGTGTCTGTAATGAGGGGGTGTCTGTACTAAGGGGGAGTCTGTAACTGAGGGGGGTGTCTGTAACTGAGGGGGGGGTGTCTGTATTGAGGGGTGTCTGTAACTGAGGGGGGTGTCTGTAACTGAGGGGGGTGTCTGTAACTGAGGGGGGTCTGTAACTGATGGGGGGTGTCTGTATTGAGGGGGGCTGTACTGCTGCGGGGGTCTGTAACTGAGGGGATGTCTGTAACTGAGGGGGGTATGTACTGCTGGGGGGTCTGTAACTGTAATTTGACGGTAAGTCAATCGATGCCAACCTCCACCACTGTGCCTCTTACTGATCCCATCCCCCCACCACTGATCTCATCCCTATCCCCCCATTACTTCTACAACAGAGGGGATGGGGGGGATAGGGATGAGATCAGTGGTGGGGGGATGGGATCAGTAAGAGGCACAGGTGGTGGTGGGAGAGGATGGCACCGCCGCTGGTACTTGATTGAGGGGTGGTGGCAGAAGTGGTACTTAAAAGGGGGGGTGGCTGTGGTGGTACTTGAGGGTGGTGGTGCCATCCTCTCCCACCACCACCTGTGCCTCCTTACTGATCCCATCCCCCCCCACCACTAATCTTATCCCTATCCCCCCCCATTACTTCTACAACAGAGGTGATGGGGGGGGGGGTAGGGATGAGATCAGTGGTGGGAGGCTGGGATCAGTAAGAGGCACAGGTGGTGGTGGGAGCGGATAGCACAACCACTGCCATCGCAGCCACCACCCCTCAAGAACCATTGCTGCCACCCCTCCTCAACACTAGCACTTCCACTGGTCCCATTCCTCCTCCCTACCAGCACTGTTACTGATCCCATTCCCCAGGTCAGATTTAATTGATCCTATGATTGCTTCATAGGATCAGCAACAAATGTTTTGCTTCATTTATGTGAAATCCCTAGTGATATGGCCAGTCCCTCTGCTTTCCTATTAAAAACTCACCACACTAGGCAGGAGCGCACAGCATGGTCAGTACACTAGTTAGGCTGGTAAATCTGTGTGCTCTCCACCAATGATCAATAAATGTTTTACTACATGTTTTTTTACACTGTACAACAAAGTATCAAAATCATGCTTTTTTTTTTGGGGGGGGGGGGGGGGGGGCTTATGATTTCTTGCACCGGGGCCCTGAAGTTTCTAGTTACGCCTCTGCAACAGGCCCTTTATTAAACCAATGTAAAATGCAGTATAGTCTCCTTAAGGCATTTTTCACTGATCAAGTACTGGCTTTTACAACAAATGAGCAACACAGTGCTAATGCATGAGTTTAAATGCAAATGGTTGTGTTCGACCTTCAGGTCAGAATCAGCCTCAGAACTTTTATCCACACTGTACCCTTAAGGTAAATGACAATCTGCTAACCTGAATTTGATGTGCATTTCAACGACATGTGAAACGCAGGTAAACAACCCCTAGGTATCCTTTATGTCCCTGGATTAACAGTACCAGAACTGCTGGTGCACAGAAAAAAAATACAGCCTTTATTATAAGGCCATTTATTCCAACTGAAATATCTTGAAGATAAAGGAGAGCATTTAACTGTATTTTACAGAGGAATAGGAAGAGTTTTAGACATGTTGATTAGTGTGGCCAGTGATGCTCTGTCACCTTTTCAAGAAATGGCAAATAACATGTCTTTCATTATATCGGGCAACGTAGCAGAAATAACTGTAGGACAGCAATAGCAGACAATGAGGTTTGAGATTCCTGACCTGGTGTTGCTGGAATGCTTGTCTGCTCTGGTGCAGCCACTGGAGTAGATGTGTACTTAAAGTGGTTCTAAACTCGAAATGTTTTTTACCTTAATGCATTCCCCCCAAACCTAAACACTTATCTGACACTTCTTACCGCTCCAGCACCATCCCAGCTGCAGCACTGCACTCCTCTTCCTGGAGACAGCAGAAGCCACAGGCTCCTGCTGCTGTCAGTCGAACTCCTGTGAGGAAGGGGGAGGGGTGTGGCTTGCCAGTCCTGTGTGTGTTTATGGATGCACAGTCCGGCTCAGGAGTGCATACGCATGGGTGCCTCCTTAGCACACGGCTTGCTGATGGGGCACTCAGAGGAAAAAGTAAAGAGTGCCAGTGGGGGGCCACCAAAGAGAAGGTAATACCTACCTGCTCATTGCACAGAGCAGGTAAGTATGACATATTTTTTATCTTAAGAAAAACAAATAGCTTGAATTACAAGTTAAAGTATAGTTTCACATTTGCAGCCAAATATGAGTATGCCTCGCTGTCTGTTTGTTATGTGCTTCCATTCACATTGCATACATAAATAAAATTTAGGAAAAGATTGGAGTAGACCTTTGGGCAGACTGTAAGCTATCCTGAACAATTTGAAAGTGAAGGTGGAGAGACAAAGTGGGGACAGGCTGAGTTTCCTCTTAATAACATACAATGCAGAACTCCAGCACAGAGATCTTTAACCCTTTGTTCGAACATACAGTATTCAAATCTAGTTTACAACTCATGCCTTGTACAGACGAGCAAACATGTACGATGAAAACGGTCCGCCGGACCGTTTTCAGCGTACATGTCTGCCCGGAGATTTCTGTATGATGGCTGTACTCACCATCATACAGAAATCCGCGCGTACTCGAAATATTTTTGTTTAGAAATATTTGCCCGCTGGAAAAAGGCCCGGCGGGCAAATGTACGGTGGAATCCTGTCCGCTCGGCTGTACAGACGACCGAACATGTCTGCTGAAACTGGTCCGCGGACCAGTTTCAGCAGACATGTTCGGTCGTCTGTATGGGGCCTAATAATGACATCTACCAGTACAGTTATTAATGATAAATATAAAGTCCACAGCCTCTCCTTAGCAGAGGGAAACCTCAGTTTTGGAGTTTCCAGAAATGACCAAGTAAAAATGTAAGCAGCAATACCTCCAAACTTTCCGAGATGAGACAAGGGGTCGTCTTTTAGCACAAAATATTTAGGAAAAAGGCACATGTACACTGTCACGTTCCCAGTTACTCAAATCAACAAGAATTCATTCACAAAAAAAAGTTCTTTATTTTCACCACTACTTTTTCTTTATACCGGAATTTCAAAATAACAAATGCAATCATGCAGTCGTTGGGTGAAAGGTTTAGTGTAATAAAACGCTTTTGACATTTAAATGATACATTAAGGTTTCCATTTAATAAACCGTAATAATGCCTGCATTATCATTGAATATTAAAAGAGTCTATACATTACACCAGAAAAAGGGAGAGCGGAGGAGGAACAAGTGACAGAGAGATTTGGTTCACAAAAAGGGACAATCCTTTCAAATAAGGGATAGTTAAGAGCTATGCCGTCCTCCATATTCTGCTCATAGTGTGCTGCCTGTCTCTACTGATTTCATACAGAGATTGTAATTGCTGAGCTGGACTCATACAGACCGGGTAGTTCAAAGCACACTTGCGTCTGGAAAAGGTACCCTTTTATAATTACAATCTCTTAGTACATTGTCCTCTCCTCTGACTATAAAAAGTCCTGCAATTGATTGATTCTGAAAGAACATTTTATTCTTAAATTCACAGGCCTTTTATTATGAGGATAGGAAATCCTGAGCCAGCAGTCCTGCAGAGCAGTTGTTCCTAACTCCGCCCATTACAGCCTCTTTGCAAACTAATTATTAATACCCCTGAGTATTCAGAAAAATGTATTCATGTATCTACTCTACCCTGGCTGCAGTTTTCAGAAAGTGTTGCAGGCAGTGGGATGTAGTGCTTGGGGGGGGGGGAATCAAGCCCAAAAAAGCACCGGATAATCTGAGCATTGCTGAAAATGGGCAATGGGAAATGCATTGCAATCTCAGATTCAATAGAATACATCAATAGGCTCCTAAAAGTTTTTTTTTTTTAACTATATACTACATGTGTGTTTCCACTCACATACCTTAGCAATAGCAAAGAGCTCAGGCTAGTCTGAACAGTGGAGTGACACCTCCAGAAAGGTAACATAATCAGCCAAGACATTGACTGCCCCTTAGCTAGGTGTATACACACCCCCAGGGCAGGACTTAGGGTGGTGGGGGCCCCTGGGCTTGAGTGTCCCTGGAGCCGAGAATTGGGGGGGGATCGAAGGTGTTGAGCGGGGGGGCACATTAAAGTTGTTAAGCGGGGGGCGCATTAAACTTGTTGAGCGGGGGGGTGCCGACAGCCGGGGGCCACAGACTGTCATTAGCCCGGCTGACGGCTTTCTTCCCTTCAGCAGCCACAGTCCTCCACACACCGCTCCGGTTCCTTCTGCTTCCTTGCTGCCTCCTCTTGCTGTGCGGGAAAATTAACCCTTTAACGGGACTGCGGAAAGAAGCTGTCTGTGCGGGAAAGTCCCGCAGAATCCGTGCGTGTTGGGAGGTATGCGCAGGGCCGCCATAGGGAATTTTGGGGCCCCTTACACAGCTTTAAGGCATGGGCCCCCTGGAGCAGAGAACCGGGGTGGTGCTGCAGCCTGAAATTGAGAAGCGGGGGGGGGCCTTTACAAAAAAAAAAAGAGAAATAAAGAAAAAATATATATATATATATATATATATATTAAAAAAAGGGGGGTAGCCATCCAGGACCCTTTAATAAAAAGAAACCTCTGGGCCCTTTAATAAAAAATAAATAAAATAAACATTTATAAAAAAATACATAAAAAAAATGGAGGTTACCATCCAGGGGCCCTGGGGACCTCTGGGCCTTTTAATAAAAAATAAAAAAACATTTATAAAAATAAAATAAAAAAATAAACAATTATAAGGACCTCTGAGCCCTTTAATACAGCCCTGGGGATCTCCGGAACCCTGTTTTTTAAAGGGAGCCCCCTATTGGGCGGGGCCCATGGGCTTGAGCCCAGTCAAGCCCAATGGTAAGTCCGGCCCTGCACACCCCTCACTTATGATTGGCCAAGTACAGATGACAACTTCCTAGTGCTCAGGAAGTGTCCTGGAGCTCCCTTACAGTTCCCTGACATCTTCAGCCAGTGTTCTCTTCAGTACTGATCCTTGGCCATTTTCATTGGCCAGGCAAATACGGCGTAGCTCCCATACATGCACGGGAGTGCCTACATCTTAGGGGATCCAGAATTGCACACTGAGCTTTACGTATGTAGCTCAGTATATAGTGCAGGTAAGAAGATTTGTTGCGGAAGAGCGTGTCTCTTCTGCATTAAAAAAAACCTGACTGTTCACAATTTTATTTTTTATGATTCCACCTTATCGATTGTCATTTGAGATTCTCCATGTGGTTTCAGGCTCTGATAAAATGACAGCAGCTCCAATCCCTCCCCACTCTATCCGAAATGAAGAAAAAGCTTTGGCTGGAGTTGGGGTTTAAACATATAGGGCTAGATTCAGAAAGAATTTACGCCGGCGTATCTATTGATACGCCGTGTAAATTCAAATCTGCGGCGGCGTATCTTCTTTCTGTATTCAGAAAGCAAGATACGCCGAAATTAGGCTAAGATCCGACTGGAGTAAGTCTCTTACTCCGTCTTATCTTAGGGCGCATATTTACGCTGGCAGCTAGGTGGCGCTGCCGTCGAATTCAGCGTAGAATATGCAAATGAGCTGAATATGCCGATTCAGAAACGTACGTGCGCCCGGCGGATTTTTTTACGTTGTTTGCGTAAGGCTTTTTCCGGCGTAACGTTACTCCTGCTATATGAGGCATAGCCAATGTTAAGTATGGACGTCGTTCCCGCGTTGAATTTTAAAAATTTTACGTCGTTTGCGTAAGTCGTTCGCGAATAGGGCTTTGCGGAAATTACTTTCACCTCGAAAGCAGTGACTATTTGCGACGTGATTAGGAGCATGCGCACTGGGATACGTTCACGCCCGGCGCATGCGCCGTTCGTGAGAAACGTCATTTAAGTGGGGTCATGTTTTATTAACATAAAACACGCCCACCTCTTGACAATTTGAATTTGGCGCGCTTACGCCGGCAGATTTACGCTACGTCGCCGCAACTTACGGAGCAAGTGCTTTGTGAATCCTGCACTTGCCCGTCTAAGTTGCGGAGGCGTAGCGTAAATAGGATACGCTACGCCCGCACAAACTTGCGTCCCCCTACGTGAATCTAGCCCACACTGTATATCCATGAAGACAGCCACAATGACATGAACATATTGATATATTAGTAATGTTCCTCAGCAAGTGTGTGTTACTGCCCTTCTTTTTTAGTGCAGCCTGATTTGAGAGATTGAAATCAATACTGTCTTGGTCGCTGATTGATCTTATCTCAGTGGTTTTTCAGGCATCAAGGCATTATCTGTAAATCTATATATGAAATACAGTCATCCAAAAAATTTTGAAATTTGAAAGCCACAACAAAGCTTAGATCTAGTCCCAGATAGCAAGCAATTGAGCTGCAAGTTTAAAAATAAACAAACAAAGAATGCAGCGCACAGTAGGTAAATTTGTAATATAACTTTATAATCTCAATGAGCATAAAAAGAAAAGATATATGCACAGACTAATAAAAATGCAATTAGATAACAATAAATGGCATGCATGTAAATAAAGTTAAAACACAGTCCACAGCAAGTCCACAGAGGTAGTCTAATGATGGAGGAGTTAAATAAAGAGATGGCTGGGTGCACATCCAAACAGTAGGCAAACTGTAATATGGGGAGTAGGTACAATAGTCCATGCAGAGGAGCTGTGTGGCAATCATGGAATGGAAACGATGGTTCAGGTGAGACACTCTATGCGGCGGGGAACAATCCACACCGCCGCAGTGTTGAGAGATATAGACGTGGAGGAGATATAGGAAAGTCCAGGTGACTATGAAGAGCCAATAGGGGTGGAATCCCCCTCACATCCGTGATGGACTTTGACAAAGCCTCAGGGACGCAAAACATGTCAGTCACGGCTTCTTTGTACCACTTTTAATGTCCACAGATGTCCACCGGAGTACCTATAGTACTTTCTCATCCATACTGTCTCACCTGAACCATCGTTTCCATTCCATGATTGCCACACAGCTCCTCTGCATGGACTTTGTAAAATTCACTCGTTGAGGTATTGTATCTACTCCCCCATATTACAGTTTGCCTACTGTTTGGATGTGCACCCAGCCATCTCTTCATTTAACTCCTCCATCATTAGACTACCTCTGTGGACTTGCTGTGGACTGTGTTTTAACTTTATTTACATTCATGTCATTTATTGTTATCTAATTGCATTTTTATTAGTCTGTGCATATATCTTTTCTTTTTATGCTCATTGAGATTATAAAGTTATATTACAAATTTACCTACTGTGCGCTGCATTCTTTGTTTGTTTGTTCCCTTGCCCATTTCCAAGTGGTTGATAGCTGCACTGAGGTATTTTTATACTCTCCATCACAGTATACTGTGTGTTTACTATACGATGTGGTAGCGCCATTAGGGGGACTTTTTTGTATAAGTTTAAAAATAACTTGCTAAGCTATTGCTAGACTTGCCAGGCTTCACAAGTGTGTTGCACAATTGCAGCAAGTTCACATTACATGATTCCAGATCAACTTTCTTTGCCATCATTTTGCAAGTCTGCTGCAAGTTCTGGTTCAATTATGTTGTGCGATAGTCATCCCACCACAGGGGGCACTGTGACTTGCAGAGCTCTTCCTGTAGACTCACCACTGAAATTTTCCTCTTGCTAGAGACTTGCCACACAAATTTGCTACAAATTGGAAAAGTAATAACTAGAATTTGTGCGTCAAGTGCTCTGCAAGTCTACAACTTGCCAGTAAAAATGTGCAGCAAGTTAACAGACTTACAATTCAACACTGCTACAAATTTGTGGCAAGTTATCTTCGCTATCTGGGGTGTACAGGACACCTAGGATGGGTCCTGGAAGGCGGATATACTGTATGTCACCATTGTTTGGGTTGTGGTCTCTTTAACCGTTTTTTGCGATTCGGCACTGTGCCGCTTTAACTGACAATTACGCGGTCGTGTGATGTGGCTCCCAAACAAAATTGATGTCCTTTTTTCCCACAAATAGAGCTTTCTTTTGGTGGTATTTGATCACCTCCGCGGTTTTTATTTTTTGTGCTATAAACAAAAATAGAGCGACAATTTTGAAAAAAAAATCTATATTTTTTACTTTTTGCTATACTAAATATACCCAAAAAATATATAAAAAAAATGTTTTTTCCTCAGTTTAGGCTGATATGTATTCTTCTACATATTTTTGGTTAAAAAAAAACGCAATAAGCATTTATTGATCGGTTTGCGCAAAAGTTATAGTGTCTACAAAATAGGGGATAGTTTTATGGCCTTTTTTATTAATATTTTTTTTACTAGTTACATAGTTACATAGTTAGTTACATAGTTAGTCAGGTTGAAAAAAGACACAAGTCCATCCAGTTCAACCACAAAAACAAAATAAAAAAACACAGTACAATCCCATACACCCAACTCCATACCCACAGTTGATCCAGAGGAAGGCAAAAAAAACCAGCGGAGCATGATCCAATTTGCTACAGCAGGGGAAAAAATTCCTTCCTGATCCCCCGAGAGGCAATCGGATTTACCCTGGATCAACTATACCTACAAATCTTAGTACTCAGTTATATTCTGTACATTTAGGAAAGAATCCAAACCTTTCTTAAAGCAATCTACTGAGCTGGCCAGAACCACCTCTGGAGGGAGTCTGTTCCACATTTTCACAGCTCTTACTGTGAAAAAACCTTTCCGTATTTGGAGGTGAAATCTCTTTTCCTCTAGACGTAAAGAGTGCCCCCTTGTCCTCAGTGATGACCGTAAAGTGAATAACTCAACACCAAGTTCACTGTATGGACCTCTTATATATTTGTACATGTTGATCATATCCCCCCTTATTCTCCTCTTCTCAAGAGTGAATAAATTTAGTTCCTCTAATCTTTCCTCATAGCTGAGCTCCTCCATGCCTCTTATCAGTTTGGTTGCTCTTCTCTGCACTTTCTCCAGTTCTCCTATATCCTTTTTGAGAACTGGTGCCCAAAACTGAACTGCATATTCCAGATGAGGTCTTACTAATGATTTGTACAGGGGAAAAATTATATCTCTGTCTCTGGAGTCCATACCTCTCTTAATACAAGAAGGGACTTTGCTCGCTTTGGAAACCGCAGCTTGGCATTGCATGCCATTATTGAGCTTATGATCAACTAAAACCCCCAGATCCTTCTCCACTACAGACCCCCCCACTGTCCTGTCACACACAACCCATCCCACCTACAGTTAGAAGCACTCCCTAGGGCACACTTAACCCCTAGTAATGTCGTCGATCAGCAATTTTTTTATCGTGACTGCAACATTATGGCGGACTCATTTTTAGGGGTTAAGTGTGCCCTAGGGAGTGCTTCTAACTGTAGGTGGGATGGGTTGTGTGTGACAGGACAGTGATCACCGCTTCCGAATACAGGAAGCTGTCGGTCACTGTCCTGTAACTAGGAAGACTGGGGAAATGCTTGTTTACATAAGCATTTCCCCCTTCTTCCTCACCATGACACAATTCCGTCATCGAGTCTGCGGGACACACGGTCGGAGTCACGGAGCTCGCCGCCGGCACGTGCACAATGTGGCTTCTTAAAGGGGATGTATATATACACGTCCTTTTGCCTGCCCGTGCCATGCTGCAGACGTATATCTGTGTGCGGTGGGCGGCAATCGATTAAGGGGGATAACAAGAGACAGTTTGGGAGTACTCAGGGATTCTCACCCTTGCAGGGTGAGGGGTTCTGGCATCAATTTGTTAGAAAAGGGAAAACGAATTTGCAGCTTTCCCAGGTCCCTGAGACTTGAGAGAGATTTTGGGTGGGAAAGAGCCTTCAACCCTGACTACTGGTACTGTGGTCCTGAATGTGTTAACCCACCTGCCAGAGAGGCCTGAAAGGGGCAAGAAGCACTCAGCAGGGGTCCATGAAGTGTGGTGTGGAAAGTCGGGGTTAAATTCAGGACCACAGTACCAGTAGTCGGGGTTAAATGTTCTTTCCCACCCAAAATCTCTCTCAAGTCTACCAATTCTGAGACCTGGGAAAGCAACAAATCAGTTTTGCCTTTTCTAACAAATTAAAGGGATTGTAAAGGTTTGTTTTTTATTTTCTAAATAGGTTCCTTTCCACTTAACCCCCGGACCATATTGCTGCCCAAAAACCAGAGCACTTTTTGGGATTCGGCACTGCGTCAATTTAACTGACAATTTCGCGGTCGTGCAGCGTGGCTCCCAAACAAAAATGTCCTTTTTTCCCCACAAATAGAGCTTTCTTTTGGTGGTATTTGATCACCTCTGCGGTTTTTAATTTTTGCACTATAAACAAAAATGGAGCGACAATTTTGAAAAAAATGAATATTTTTACATTTTGCTATAATAAATATCCCCCAAAAATATATATAAAAACAATTTTTTTCCTCAGTTTAGGCCGATACGTATTCTTCTACATATTTTTCGTAAAAAAATCGCAATAAGCGTTTATTGATTGGTTTGCGCAAAAGTTATAGCGTTTACAAAATAGGGGGTATTTTTATGGCATTTTTATTAATATTTTTTTTTTACTAGTAATGGCGGCGATCAGCGTTATTTTTTTCGGTACTGCGACATTATGGCAGACACTTTGGACACATTTTTGGGACCATTGACATTTTTATAGCGATCAGTGCAATAAAAATGCATTGCATTACTATAAAAATGCCACTGGCAGTGAAGGGGTTAACACTAGGGGGCGGGGAAGGGGTTAAGTATGTTCCCTGGTTGTGTTCTTACTGTGGCCTCACTAGGGGAAATCACCGATCTTCTGTTCATACGTTGTATGAACAGAGGATCAGCATTTCCCCCCCTGACAGGACTGGGAACTGTGTGTTTACACACACAGCTCCCGGTCCCCGCTCTGTAACGAGCAATGGCGGGCACACGCACAGGAGTCAGGGACGAGCGGGGGGCGCGCGCGCGCCCCTAGTGGCCTGCGCGAGAGCCAACGTTATACTATGGGCTCTCGCGCAGGGGAGCCGACTTGCCGCCGTAAAAGGACGGTGGGCGGTCGGCAAGCAGTTAAGCTAGTGCATTGTTGGTTCACTTACCTTTTCCTTCCATTTCCCTTCTAATTTTTTTTTTCTTTGTCTGAATTTCTCATTTCCTGTTCCTCCTCAGTAAGCTGTTCTGGCTGACAAATCCCCAGCCAGAACGGCTCGGATGATGGGGGCAAGCTTACTGGAGGAGAAACAGGAAGTGAGAAATTCAGACAAAGAAAAAAAACATTTAGAAGGGAAATCGAAGGAAAGGGTAAGTGAACCAACAATGCACTAGCTTAAAGGGGTTGTAAAGGTACAATTTTTTTCTCCTAAATAGCTTCCTTTACCTTAGTGCAGTCCTCCTTCACTTACCTCCTCCTTCGATTTTGCTTTTAAATGTCCTTATTTCTTCTGAGAAATACTCACTTCCTGTTCTTCTGTCTGTAATTCCACACAGTAATGCAAGGCTTTCTCCCTGGTGTGGAGTGTTGTGCTCGCCCCCTCCCTTGGACTACAGGAGAGTCAGGACGCCCACTAACACACAACTCCTTTCTCTATCTGCAACATAGAGAGCGTCCTGACTCTCCTGTAGTACAAGGGAGGGGGCGAGCACGACACTCCACATCAGGGAGAAAGCCTCACATTACTGTGTGGAGTTACAGACAGAAGAACAGGAAGTGAGGATTTCTCAGAAGAAATAAGGACATTTAAAGGCAAAATCGAAGGATGAGGTAAGTGAAGAAGGACTGCACTAAGGTAAAGGAAGCTATTTAGGAAAAAAATAATTGTACCTTTACAACCCCTTTAAAGGAACCTATTTAGAAAATAAAAAATGAACCTTTACAACCCCTTTAATAACAGAACCCCTTACCCTACATCCCTGAGTACTCCCTAACTGTCTCTTGTTATTCCCCTTAAAGAGACCACAACCCAACAATAGTGACATACAGTATATCTGCCTTCCAGGACCCATTGTAGGTGTTCTGTACACCCCAGATAGCAAGGATAACTTGCCACAAATTTGTGGCAGTGTTGAATTGTAAGTCTGTTAACTTGCTGCACATTTTTCTTAGTGATATGCCTATTTAAAGCGGTGGTTCACCCTTATTAACATCTTTTTAGCATAAAATGAGGCATAGTAGCGCGAGCTACAGTATGCCTGTCTTTATTTTTTAGTCCCGTACTCACAGTGTAATCGTAGAGACAAGATTCCGACTCCCCGCGGGGAATGGGCGTTCCTATGGAGAGGGAAGGTGATTGACGGCTGGCTCTGGCACGTCACGCTCCCCGAAGACAGCCGGAACAGGTCTCGGCTCTTCACGGCGCTATACGGCGCCTGCGCACAGACTATGCACAGGCGCCGTGAAGCGGCAAGTCCTATTTCGGGTATTTCCGGAGAAGCATGACGTGCCATAGCCGGCCGTCAATCATGCTCCCTCTCCATAGGAACGCCCATTCCCCGAGGGGGGTCGGAATCTTGTCTCTACGATTACACTGTGAGTACGGGACTAAAAAAATAAAGACAGGCATACTGTAGCTCGCGCTACTATGCCTCATTTTATGCTAGAAGAAATTTTATTTATTTTTTTTATTAATAGGGTGAACCCCCGCTTTAATCTTTGCAGGAAATGCCATTTGTAGTCTCCAGCGGAAGCCTGCATGACAGGGTGACAACATAGGAGCCAATTGAAAGATAGGGACATTTTCACCCTGTAACAGGAAATTATTGATCAAGGATCTTCGTGGCAGGATCAGGTATTATTTCAATAAAAGCTGCAAATTTAAAAAATACGTTTCAAATGACATCAACATGTTAAATCTTAAATTAAATTGAATGTAATATGATTTTCCTGGTTTTAGCATGCTTGCAGGGTTTTCTGGATAATATTAGCATTTCATTGTGTGATTCTACTTGTTGCCTAGAGTTGTTCCTTAGGCCATGAGCCATTCTCCAGTGAGTTATGGCCGTAAGTTCCACATGCTAGCTCGCTACAGGAATATCACAACTGCTCCAATCATGAGAGCTACAGGAAAGAACCTGCAGGAGATCCAGCAATTCCTATGATATGTGGTATTAACATGCTCCTAATTATTCTCCCGGGCCTGTTTTACAAAGTGTTATAATAGGTGAGTGCAAATAGGGAACATTTTCCCTTCTACTCCGTGTATTACAGACCCCATAGGAAATAAAGGATTGAAGCATTAACCTTGATTGAAAACATTAACCTTTACACAGACCTTGCCAAATCAAACATCAAAGTTTTACTAGTGAAGCTTGGGGATTATGGAAATTCTTTCCATGGGTGGTTTGTTTCCCGGCTGATTGTTTTAGCCCAAGTAGCAAGGATTGGCGACACTATCAACCAATAAACTGGGATGCTTGCATAGTTACACATTGTGAATGTAAGTGCTGCTAGGGGAAAGGAGAAAACATAAAGGGAGCTCTCAGCCTTTATCAGTATTGCTATGGAATTAACGTTTATCCGGCTGCCTGGATTGTAATCCTGGGATATAATTAAAAAATCTGTATTAACAAGGAAAACGGTGTGCATCAAAATGTAATCAATTCTGCAGAAGCTTAACCATCTGCTAAAGGTTAAGTCCATGCATGGATACTGATGTCAAACTATTTATATGCAGGATTTGGCTCTCGGTGAGTGTTTGGACCCTTTTAATCTAGTGTACTGATGAGGTGAACATCTGCAGGCAGATATCCCTGACATGGTGCTCAGCTGCTAGAGGGGGCAGCTGCTTCATCATGGTTAGCAGGATAAACTTCTAGCGTATCACTAGGCAATTTACTTCCCTCTATGCTTAATATCTAAGCCAATGCTATTATGATATTACACGCTGTTTACATACTATAATGTTATTGTAGGACCTTATCATCATAAGTGCATTCCACTAGAATCAAGCATATTTAAACAACAATGCTTTTTTTGTACTGAATGATGGGTAGGAATTTATATGTATATGTAACTACACAGACCACTACACATACATACAGTAAATGTTTAGATCGATATACATTTTACATAAGGATATACAATATCTCACAAAAGTGAGTACACCCCTCACATTTTTGTAAATACTGTATTTATCGGCGTATAACGCGCGCCAGCGTATAACGCGTGCCGGCGTATAACGCGCGCCGGCGTATAACGCGCACCCCAATTTTAGGAGGGAATTTTCTGGAAAAACAAATTTTTTTAGTCCAAATAGTAAATGCAGTTACAATTAAAAATAAGATAAGCAGCAATGTACAGCAAGCAACTCAGAGAGCAGCTCCTATGTTCAAGGAGATACACAGTACCTTAGGGCTTCTAGCTGTCAGCACTCGATGGTGGAAGGGAGGGAGCTGGAACTTTTTGTCCTCCCAGTTTGCCTAAATGCAAGGTTTTCCTGATTGGGTAGCGCTTAGGTATTTCCTAATAAAAGCTGGAGCTCCCCCATCTACCTTACACACATTCCTGTTGACCACTGAGGCAGCCATTTCCTCGGAGGGGAAGGAGGGGGACGAGCGCCCGCCGGAAATCACCGAGCCGTCATCTCCACTCGGGTCTCACTCGGCTGTCACGTCACACACGCACAGTCCCACCTCCGCCATCGACATTAGACCAACTCCTGTGACAGACGGAACACTGGTCCAATGCTGGTGGTGGAGGCGAGACTGTGCATGTGTCATGTGACAGCCGAGTGAGAGCCGAGAGGAGATGACGGCTCAGTGATTTCCGCGGGCGCTCGTCCCCCTCCTTCCCCTCCGAGGTATGCTATCGGCGTATAGCGCGCACCTGTGATTTGAGCCTCCTTTTTTCCATGAAAAGATATAATAAAATACCATATTTATCGGCGTATACCGCGCACTTTCCCCCCCCCCTATTTTCAGGGGGAAAAAGTGTGCGGTATACGCCAATAAATACGGTATTTTATTATATCTTTTCATGGAAAAAAGGAGGCTCAATTCATTTGGGCCCACTTTCCATGGGCTTTCCTATTACTTAAAATGGCAACAGCAGTTTGCCTCAGGATCAGTGTATTTTAGATTGCCCCTTTAAGTATGCCTTCTAATGCTTAAGGCGGCAACAATTTCTGCCTCAGATGTACTATTTTAATTTTATTGCCCTCTAATGAAAAGTTCTAGTTTCTTCCAGGACCTTCCTGAATCTTGGAATTCCCTATAAAAGGGGTTTTCTCTCAGCAGTCTTCATGTAGAGTGGTCGGCAGTAACACTGCAAGCTTCCCTCCCTCCCACCCTTCGTCGCTGGCACTTTATGAGGATTGTCACCTTGTTTTAAGGGGGACTGTTTTTTAGTAATTTTGATACATTTATCCTTGAGTCATGAGGACTGAGCAGATTTATTACTTCAAATGCATATCTTGAAAGATATTATAAATTAATTTTGTTAATTATTTAAACCAATAAAGTACCACGGCCATGTTTACTCAATTTCTTTTGGTGTTTTTGTGTTTTATTGGAATATTACAACCTGCAATTCCATGTGACAACTGAAGAAATTACACTTTGCTACAATGTAAAGTAGTGAGTGTACTCACTTTTCTTGCCAGCAGTTTAGACATTAATGGCTGTGTGTTGTTATTTTGAGGGGACAGCAAATTTACACTGTTATACAAGCTGTACACTCACTACTTTACATTGTAGCAAAGTGTAATTTCTTCAGTGTTGTCACATGAAAAGATATAATAGAATATTTTCAAAAATGTGAGGGGTGTACTCACTTTTGTGAGATACTATATATGGAATATACTTATCTATAGATAGATCTATAGATATAGATATATATATCTATATATATATTTTTTACACTATATTACCAAAAGTATTGAGACGCCTGCCTTTACATGCACATGAATTTCAAGGGCATCCCAGTTATAGTCCGTAGGGGTTTAACATTAAGTTGGCCGACCCTTTGCAGCTATAACAGCTTCAACTCTTCTGGGAAGGCTGTCCACAAGGTTTAGGATTGTGTCTATGGGAATGTTTGACCATTCTTCCAGAAGCATTTGTGAGGTCAGGCAATGATGTGGATGAGAAGGCCTGGCTTCTCTGCTCTAATTCATCCCAAAGGTGTTCTATCGAGTTGAGGTCAGGACTCTGTGCAGGCCAGTCAAGTTCCTCCACCCCAAAATCGCTAATCCATGTCTTTATGGGCCTTGCTTTGTGCACTGGTGCCCAGCCATTTTGGAACAGAAAGAGGCCATCCCCAAACTGTTCCCACAAAGTTGGGAGCATGAAATTGTCCAAAATGTCTTGGTATGCTGATGCCTTAAGAGTTCCCTTCACTGAGCTGAGCCCAACCCTGAAAAGCAACCCCACTCCATAATCCCCCTTCACCAAATGATTTGGAGGGGTGGCCCAATACTTTTGGCAATATAGTGTGGATGAGTGAATTTGGGGTGGAGGAACTTGACCATTCTTCCATGGGCGCATTTGTGAGGTCAGGCACTGATGTTGGATGAGAAGGCCTGGCTCACAGTCTCACATTCTAATTCATCCCAAAGATGTTCTATCGGGTTGAGGTCAGACTCTATGCAGGCCAATCAAGGCCTCCACCCCTTACTCGGTCATCCACACTATATTGCCAAAAGTATTGGGCCACGGCTCCAAATTATTTGGTGGAGGAAGAATTATGGTGTGGGGTTGTTTTTCCGGGGTTGGGTTTGGCCCCTTATTTCCAGTAAAGGAAACTCTTAAGGTGCCAAGACATTTTCTCAGCCAATCAGGTTCGCCGGGTCTGGTTACCGGTCACCTGATTGGCTGAAGCGACATCAAGGGCGAAAGAAGACATCGAGGGAGCGTGGAGGAGGATGGCTGACCCGAGAAAGGTAAGTGCCAGGTGGGGGGTCAATCTGGCGGTATTTTGGGGCAAACTGGTGGCATTTTATGGGGCAAACTGGCGGCATTTTACGGAGCGAACTGGCAGCATTTTACGGGGCAAACTGGCGACAATTGATGGGCACAGTGGCGACAATTGATGGCACAGTGGCGACAATTGATGGTACAGTGGCGACAATTAATGGCACAGGTGCTGCGTTGGATGGCACAGTGGCTGTGTGTGATGGCACAGTGGCTGAGTTTGATGGCACAGTGGCGACGTTTGATGGCACAGTAGCTGCGTTTGATGGCACAGTGGTGACAATTAATGGCACAGTGGCTGTGTTTGATGGCCACATTGGCGACAATTGATGGCACAGTAGATGCGTTTGATGGCACAGTGGCAACAATTGCTGGGCACAGTGAGGCTGCAATTTATGTTTTTTTTTTTTTGTTTGCGCCCCCCCCAAAATTTTTGAGCACCAGCCGCCACTGGTAGCAGTTTGTTAAAAAGAGTTTGTTAAAAAATTATCCACTCTGTGTATCAAATACAATAAGTATATCATTTTCTTTTTTCTTTGAAATGAATGGTAAATGTATGAAAACACACATATGTAATTTTATGTATTTTAAGCGGATTTGAGCAATTAATAATTACTATTCTTAATAAGTCTGTTTCACCATGCATATCTAATGATAAAAAGTGTGTTTTAAAACGCTTAAAATGGAAACTGAAATGTACCCTCTTTAAACAGCTGCATTTAAGATTCACAAACTCCACAAGCCATGCTCCAGGGTTATACATTTGTGCTTGGTTGTGCGCGGTGCAAAGCATTTCAATAAGAACATGTTTAATGCATTCAAAACAGCTAGGTGCAAGTGAAACCCACAGGAGGGCTGCTCATGGTTTATTGAACCCTGAAATCAGCTTTGAAGGAGAGCTGCATCCTCTTTCCGTTATGTATATCCAGATGTAAGTGGGGCTCAAGCAGCATCATCCAAGGACATCTATCCTTATGGTGCCCATAGAAATGAGAAGGCGTTAGCTTTCAGCCTATTTGGGAATTCCATTCACAGAGGGGCAAGGTAAAAGTGCCCTGCAAACCTCTTGAGATTCTTTGCCCTGTAGGCAGACAGATTTGACCTGGAATGAAGTCTATTGGCAGCTCTACTATAAAGCAGCTATTTTTATTTGGAGTGATATTTTCATCACCAAAGATCTAGAGTGGGAAACCTGTGAAGTAAGAATTCAAATGAGTTACAAAAATCTGAGGTCCCCAGATTGTCAGATGTTAGAGGTAAAACTATGTTTAGTCATTTATTTGTTTATTTATGTGGGGGCTTTTGTCTCACATTTGAGACCAAGAAAGGGACTGAGGACATAGATTCAGCAGTCCCCTATTCTGCAGCCTCAGCTGCACAGATGAATGAAAAGGAAGCGCTCTGAGGCTCCCTGTTCATTCACAAACTGAAGCATAATAAACACAGTTTACTATGCTTCACTGATAAATAGACACAGGCGAGATTGGTACAAATCACTCACAGGGCCAGATTCACAAAGAGATACGATGGTGTATCTCCTGATACACCGTCGTATCTCTGACTTACACTGGTCTTATCTATGCGCCTGATTCATAGAATCAGTTACGCATAGATATGGCTAAGATCCGACAGGTGTAACTGTGTTACACCGTCGGATCTTATTTGTAATTTAAAAATGGTGCGGGGGGCGTTCCCGCTGATTTACGTTGAATAATATGTAAATCAGCGAGATACGCAAATTCACGAACGTACGCGGACCCGACGCAGTGTTGTTACGACGTTTCCGTAGCGGCTTTCCCGGCTTATACTTACCCCTGCTTCTATGAGGCGCAGCCAATGTTAAGTATAGCCGTCGTTCCCGCGTCGCTTTTGAAATTTTTTACGTCGTTTGCGTAAATCGTTCTGTAATATGGATGGACGTCGTTTACGTAAGTGTCGAAACCACTGGCGTCCTAGTGACGTCAGTGGGAGCAATGCACGCTGGGTAAATTCACGGCCTGCGCATGCTCATTTAAATCGGTGCGGGGACGCGCCTGATTTAAATAGTACACTCCCCCTAGCCGCGGAATTTTAATTCCGCCGGGGGATTTGCGATACGCCGCCACAAGTTTGGAGGTAAGTGGTTTGCGAATTACCCACTTGCCTCTCAAACTTGCGGCAGGGTATCTTAAATCAGATAGATCAAGCGGATCTAAAGATCCGCTGATCTACGTGAATCTGGCCCACTGTGTTTATTCAGGAAAGGAAAGGGCTGGTATATCGGACATATTTACTACCCTTTCCTGCTCTCCATCCTGAAACATCGCGTTGTATGCCTGCAGCAGCTGCCAGCAGGAGAGGAGGGAAATTGGTAGCAATGCGGCGGAAATGGGCACACATGGGGAAGCCCCGACAGTGGGGGAATGGGATTAAGGTGCTAGAACTGATCAGCCTGCAATACAGCCAGAGGGAGAAAGAGGAGGAGGAGAAGCCGAAAATGCGTCAGGAGGAGGCAGAAGAGGATCTGTGTCTGCAATAAGGCAGTACAGCAGGCCCACCTGCTCGGCAGACCTTTTGAACTGATGAAGCTCAGGACTGTAACAGGAGGGCTGGCTGTACTGCTTTAATTTTGATCGATCAAAATTAGGAATAGGGATCAGGAATAGGTAAAAAGCAGGGTTCAAGAGCCAGGACTAAGTCTCAATCCTGACCCCCGAACTCTGTGTGCTACTTAATTCTTATCCATGATCATGAACTCTGTGTTACTTAAAGTTGACCTTCAGTCATTTCTTTAACTTATTAAATCTTCTGCCCTTGCTATTTTAACTTTGGATAGTAAAACATTTTTTTTTTCTGCCAGTAAATACCTTTTACAGCCATTTCCTGTTTCTTGTCTGGTAAAGAACAGTGCTGCGCTGTAAAAAAAAAAAAAAATCATCAATAATAATAAAAGTGTAACTAAAATTGGTAATCAATAAATATATATTGCTGAAAGTTCATATATGGTATTTGTAACTGATTGAATTGAATTAAAAAAATCCATACATCAACGGTGCAAAATTCCTACTGAAGAAGTCAATGCTTTGACGATACACATCTAGGGGACGGAGCTTGCTTACTGACGTTACATGGCGGCCATCTTGGGACCTATTGTGTCTGAAATGTGTTTTGAGCTTACACGGCTTACAGGGCCATCTTTATGAGTTTTATACCTTACCTTTTTATATATAATTAATAGGGCTGTGGAAATTAACTATTAATTAATTAATTAATTAATTAATTCCTCGATTAATCGTAAATTTTTTTGATCGATTAAAATTATTTTGATCGGTACTCACCTCTCTGCCGGCTTCCGGGTCTTCAGGGAGTTCCTCGGAGATCCGGTGACATCACGGACACTGGCGGGGCTTGCCGTGTCCATCTGAAGGGCTCCTTTGCTGTGCCTTCATATCTGCATGCCGGCGGGACCTTACTGTCTGCCACACGCAAGGGCTGTTACACTTCTCTCTATCACTTCCCTCTATCAACCTGGGATTCTACAGCCATCCACTGGGAGTTGTGATAGTTCCCTTCACGGGACATCTACATGCAGATGGACTGATGTTAACCCCTCCTCATCTGGATTCAGCAGTGGTATCGTTGTACACATTTTTATACCAGTATCATACTTAGCTACGTGTTTTAATGACTGCTTTTGCTACCGTTTGGTATTACTCGCACCACTTATACAGTTTATGTAGCTACATCGATTTTATCTCCAGTGCAATATTTATTTTGTTATCTACTTGAAGACTATAAAAGTTGTAATGCTATTCCCATCAAGCGCTGCCTTTGTGTGTTTTTTGTATCCTGCTATCCATTTTTCCAGCGGTTGGTAGCTGCACTGGGAATCAGCCTGCAAGGAGATCAGCTAAAATTAGTTGGATCTGTATGTGCGTTATAATTAATCGAAATTGGTCGATTAATCGATTAAAAAAATCGAACACAAACATTTTAATAGGTAACAGCCCTAATAATTAAACATTTTAAACGGAGAGCACTAGATTGAGATTCTGCCTTCCTTCTTTCCATCATATCTGGTGAGATAATCGGGGTTTTTATCCCATTGAAATTGGCGATTTGAAGGAGGAAAGTGATTACCACCACCACGCCAGCCCTCTCTATTATCCCCAAAGGGGAACATTGCTGATTTTATTCAGATGCAAGGTGAGCAGCCTGTGAGACTGGTGGAGGAAAGCACAAGCATTTTGTATTTTTGCACTGTTGATTTATTGATTTTTTTAATTCACTTCAAATCAGTCACAGATACTATATATGAACTTTCAGCAATATATGTTTATTGATTACCATTTTTTGTTACACTTTTATTATTATTGATGTTTTTTAAGCACAGCACTGTTTATTGATTATTTGCACCCTTTAGGTGAAGTGAGAACACTTGTTGGTGATAGCAGCTATTACTGTATTAATTATTCAAAAAATAATATTTTTTTTACACCACTTTGTTTCATGAGATTGCTCAGTTTGATATTCACTTTGTTATTTAATACTGACCACTGCATTCTGTGCTTTACACTGTTTTGACATAGCAATAGGTTCAGGTTTAATGTAACCATTCCCTTTTATGCCCCGCCCACTGTTACTGCAATTTGGTCTCTCCCACAATTAAAAAATAGGGGCGTGGGAATTGTGGCTGTGGCTTAAAAAGAGTGCTTTTTTTTGTGGGTAAGGTCAGTAGGGTATATTTCATTATAAGAATCTGCTAACCTTAAAGCAGAAACAAACCCAACTACCCAGACCTACACTGCATCTGAGCACCGCAAATCAAAAACCAAATCCTAATTTATTTTTAATATTCAAAGTAAACTCCTCTATCCTATGCTTTATTTTGCTGAGAAATCACTTTAAAAAACATCCCCCTACTATTTCCGGCTATGGCCATATTGCGTAAGGGCAGATGGTTCATGTAGCAGTTACTTCCTGGAATCCATCTGCCCTTAGCTCTAGTATTCATGCGGAAGATTATGCTTAGCTGAGAAAGCCCCCTCCTCCCCTCCTGAAGACTTATGAGAATTATTACATAATTTGCCTAGAAATCAGAAAGTAATTGAAGAAATGTAGTAAAAAAGTTTAAAACAAGTGTAGCACCTGCTACTAGTGTCAGAGTAGGTAAAAACATATTCTGACTCATGTTTAAACCCTGTAATCCTTAATCTGGGTCAGGGTTATTAGAGTTCAGGGCTGAGTGACTCATGCACTCAAGTCTCTGGTGCCTCCCTCAGGGTTTGGAAGTTTGGAGAAACACCTAGGGCCAAATCCACAAAGACCCGGCGTAACGGCGAAATTCTAATTTAAGTTACACTGCCTTAAAATTTCTACCTAAGTGCCCGATCCACAAAGCACTTACCTAGAAATTTCTGGCCGTGTAACTTAAATTCCGGCGGCGCAAGGCGTTCCTCATTTCAGGGGGGCGATTCCCGGCCGTACTGCGCAAGCTTGTGATGTCATTTTCCCGACGTGCATAGTGCGAAATTACGTTACGCCGGGCTTTGTGGATTGCGACGGGTCAATAAAGTTGCGTCGGGAAAAAAAAAAGATACGGCGCGGAAAAAAAAATTCAAATTCGAAAAAAAAACGCGTCGCTAGACAGAAGGGTCTGCTTTTACATGGTGTACTAACTTTACACCATGTAAAAGCAGCCCTAATTTTGCGTATGCAACTTAATACTTACGGAGAAAAAACGAAGCTGAAAAGCTTTGTGGATCTCCGTAAGTGCTAATTTGCATACCCGAGGCGGCATTTCGACACGAAATGCCCCCAGCGGCGGATGCGGTACTGCATCCTAAGATCCGGCAGTGTAATTCAATTACACATGCCGGATCTTCTCCCTAACTATGGAAAACTGATTCTGTGGATCAGTTCCATAGTTAGGACCAGGGATACGACGGAGTAACAGCAGTTACTCCGTCGTATCTCTTTTGAGGATTTGGCCCCTAGAGCCTAGTGGGTGGAGGCCAGGAAGATTGATCTGCATATTTAAGGGAGCTTGACAAATCCCCGGGTGGTGGGCCTGGCAGGGTGGTTGGGCTAGCCCTTAAGTATTGGATGAGTCATGCTGGCAGGGGAGTCAGTAGAAGATAGAGATTCTGTCGGTGGCCTTTGAGGGACTCCTGCCGTGGAGGGGTTTTACCTTGGGCTGGAGCTCGGGAGGCTGGCCTAGAAGGATTGTCCACAGGAGGCAGTTGGAGGAAAGCTTTCCAGAGAGGCAGCAGGAGCAAAGAAAGACAGATTGAGTAGATCAACATGGTGCAGGGACAGAGAAGGGGAGAGGCTGCCAGCTGTAGCAGGTCTCTCTTGAAGACAGCGTTGTGCTCAAGTCTTTATCTAACCTTGCCATGGGAAATCTCCAGAGTGTGACAGTCAGGTAGACTGGGAAGAATAAGCCACAAGGTGGGCTGGTAAGGTGGCAGCCAGATGGGCTAGCATTTCTGCAGGAAGTAGAGCTGGGACCAGGGTCTACAGAAAAGTAGATGGTGTTACAGGAAGAAGTTCACTCCGCATGTGCTACTTTTTCCAAGGGACTGAGAGTTCCTAGCCTGTAATGGGCTGTTACTACTGACCCAGGGCCGTCTTTACCACAGGGCAAATGGGGAAGCTGCCCAGGGCCCTGTCACGATTGGGGGCCCCAGATGGCAACCCCCCCTTTTTTTTTTTTTTTATAAAAAAATATATATTTTTTTAATATATTTTTAGTTTATTTTTTAGTAAAGGGACAATTTTTTTTTTAGAGTTTTTTTTATTAAAGGGACAATTTTTTTAGGGGTCCCCAGGGCCCCAGATGGCAACCCCCCTTTTTTTATTTATTTTTAAATAAAAAAATATATATTTTTTTAATATATTTTTATTTTATTTTTTATTAAAGGGACAATTTTTTTTAGAGGTCTGGGGGTCCCCAGGGGCCCGTAGTTCCCCAGGGCCCCTGATGACAACCCCCCTTTTTTTATAAAAAACATATTTTTTTATTTTTAATAATATATATATATATATATATATATATATATATATATATTATCATTTTTATTATTATTAAAGGACCCAGAGGTCCCCAGGGCCCCGGATGGCAACCCCCCTTTTTTATAATTTTTTTTATTAAAGGGCTCAGAGGTCCCCAGGGCCCCATGTGGCAAACACCCTTTTCTTTTTTTTATTAAAGGGCTCAGAGGTCCCCAGACCTGCAGTCCAGGCTGAGTAAGGCCTCAGAGCACATGGCATTACTGTCTGTATTTAACTGCTTGATGGGCTTATTTTGGGCCTGGCTGGTTCACATGTATGTGTTTTGGCGGCCCACATTTGCGCAGGCACAGCAGCCCATTCATTTGAATGGGCCACCATGCCTGCCTTTCCTGCAAAGAAAAGTGCATGCCTCATGTAATAGACTGCGCACATGGCACCCCTATGCCCATCAAGCACTGAAATACAGCACTGTCTGTCCATTCTGCTGTCTGCTGTGACTTATCTGCAGTTCCCGCACTGTCAAACTTGCGTTTTTTATAAAAAACATATTTTTTTATTTTTTTATTTTATTTTATATATATATATATATATATATATATATATATATATATATATATATATATATATATATATATTTTATATATATATATATATATATATATATATATATATATATATATATATTATCATTTTTATTATTATTAAAGGACCCAGAGGTCCCCAGGGCCCCGGATGGCAACCCCCCTTTTTTATAAATTTTTTTCATATTATTTTATTTCTTTTTTTTCTTTTTATATATATATATATTTATATATATATATATATATATTTATTTCTTTTTTTTATTAAAGGGCTCAGAGGTCCCCAGGGCCCCATGTGGCAAACACCCTTTTTTATTTTTTTTATAAATGTTTATTTTTTTATTTTTGTTATATTTTTTTTTATTAAAGGGTCCAGAGGTCCCCAGGGCCCTGGATGGCAACCCCCCTTTTTTTTTATAAATGTTTCTTTTTTATATATATTTTTTTTATTTTTTAATAAAGGGCCCAGAGGTCCCGGATGGCAACCCCCTTTTTTTGTAATTTATTTTTATAAAAAAAAAATATTAAAGGGCCCAGAGGTCCCCAGGGCCCCAGATGGCAACCCCCTTTTTAAAAAAAAAAATATATATATATTTTATTTCTTTTTATTAAAGGGCTCAGAGGTCCCCAGGGCCCCGGATGGCTACACCCCTTTTTTTTATATATATTTTTTTTTATTTTTTATTTCTTTTTTGTAAAGGGCCCCCCGCTTCTAAATTCGCGGCAGCCCCCCCCTGCTTTTCAATTTCAGGTGGCGGCACCTGCTCCAGGTGGTTCTCTGCTCCAGGGGGCCCATGCCTGAAGCTGTGTAAGTGGCCCCATAATTCCTGATCCCTGCCGCCCGTTAAGCCCCTGTGCTGCCCACAAATCAGGCTGAAAATCATCAGCGGCACGCAGCCAGTGACAGTACTGCTTCCCTTCCCAGTGTTTTAAAATGTACAGCATCCCTGGCTTCCCTTTAGACGTGCACTTCTCCCTTCCTGCCACTGGGTTCTGCTTGTATATAAAAGTGAATTAGAATGTGATTTTATAACATCCCCAGTTTGCTCTTCCCGAGGCTGACTTCTTCATGTCCTGCTCCTCATGTCCTGCTCCTGTTTGCTAATCTATATTGTAAATAGAAGTTTTCTGTAGAGTGTGCCCAAAGTCTTTATAATATTTGATGATTCACTGCAGGTCTGGTCAGGGTTTTAAAAAGTTCCTCTATTTTACACATGGCATGGCATGGGGGTCACAGCACTGTCTGTCCATTCTGCTTTAGCACCATGGGACCCCATGCCATGCCATGTGTAAAATAGAGGAACTCTTTAAATCACAGACCAGACCTGCAGTCCAGGCTGAGTAAGGCCTCAGAGCACATGGCATTACTGTCTGTATTTAACTGCTTGATGGGCTTATTTTGGGCCTGGCTGGTTCACATGTATGTGTTTTGGCGGCCCACATTTGCGCAGGCACAGCAGCCCATTCATTTGAATGGGCCACCATGCCTGCCTTTCCTGCAAAGAAAATAGCATGCCTCATGTAATAGGCTGCGCACATGGCACCCCTATGCCCATCAAGCACTGAAATACAGCACTGTCTGTCCATTCTGCTGTCTGCTGTGACTTATCTGCAGTTCCCGCACTGTCAAACTTGCTGCGTTTTTAGACGTTTAGGTCACGCTTTTAAAAACACAGTGCGTTTGTGTGTGCAAGAACTGCAGGTAAGTAGCATGGTGCAAAAGCAGAATGGATTTCAAGGCAACTGTATGCACCTTTTTTCTGCAGGAAACAAAGGCATGGCAGCCCATTCAAATCAATGGACTGCTGTACCTGCACAAATGAGGACCGCCAAAACATACATGTGAACCAGTCAGGCCCAAAATAAGCTGGAGGGAGGCCCAAAAAAAATGTTTGCCCAGGGCCCAAACCATATTAAAGACGGCCCTGTACTGACCAAGTGCTGTATAGTCAAAGCTATGGTATTCCCAGTAGTAACCTATGACTGTGAAAGTAGGAACCATAAGGAAGGCTGAACACCAAAGAATTGATGCTTTTGGACTATGACATTGGGGAAGACTCTTTAAAGTCCCTTGCACAACAAGAAGATCAAACTATTCACTCCTGAAGGAAGTCAACCCTTAAGGGCACACGGGTGCCGCCCCCTCTCTCCAGCCACCCCCTCTATGACTAATGAATAGATTCATGCATTGCATGAATCTATCCATGGCCGCCACTGCCACCCCTATTCAGGAACCTGGCCCCTCTTCGGATACCAAGGAAGTGGCGGTTGTAAATAGGGAGGAAGTTGTCCCTGGTTTTGTAAATACCTCCTAAACTTGCACCTTTTAGAACAAGGGTACTGAATTAAAATTCATGGGGGTCATAACATTTTTCTTCCAGCAGAGTTCCGAGTGTCATATTGGTGCTATGACTCCACATGATATCCTCCACATTGCAGCCTCCCATGCATGTCACAGATGCTCCATCACAGACTGACCCATCACAAACCGACCCATCACAGACCCCTTCATCACAGACCCCCCCATCACAGACCCCCCTCCTTTACAGATTGATCCATCACAGACCCCCCATCGCAGATCCCCCATCACAGAGACTGACCCATCACAGACTGAACCATCACAGACCCAACACAGACCCCCCCATCACAGGCCCCCCATCACAGACTGATCCATCACTGACCCCCCATCACAGACTAACCCATCACAGGCCCCCATCACAGACCCCCCATCACAGAGTGACTCATCACAGACTCCCCATCACAGACTGACCCATCACAGACTGACCCATCACCAGGGCAGGACTTAGGGTGGTGGGGGCCCCTGGGCTTGAGTGTTGAAGGGGCCCCCTGGAGCCGAGAATTGGGGGGGATCGAAGTTGTTGAGCGGGGGGGGGGGCGGATTGAAGTTGTTGAACGGGGGGGAGCGCATTAAAGTATTTTGCAGTTGTTGAGGGGGGGGAGTGCCTCTCACCTGTGCCAACAGCCGGGGCCACAGACTGTCATTAGCCCGGCTGTCGGCTTTCTTCCCTTCAGCAGCCACAGTCCTCCACACACCACTCCTAACTATAGACCTGTTAGTTTAACTTCTATAGTTGGGAAGATACTGGAACGTTTAATAAAAGACCACATGGATGAGTTCTTGCTGGAAAAAAACTATTTAAGCAGCAGTCAACATGGATTCATGAAAGACAGAAGTTGTCAGACAAACCTGATTTCCTTTTATGAAGAGGTAAGTAAAACCCTGGACAGAGGCGTGGCTGTGGACGTGATATATTTGGATTTTGCAAAAGCGTTCGATACAGTTCCGCACACACAGCTCATGTGTAAGGTAAGGTCTACAGGATTGGATATATCAGTTTGTAAATGGATAGAAAACTGGCTGAAAGCCAGAATTCAGAGAGTCGTGGTTAATGATTCTTACTCTGAATGGTCCAATGTTATCAGTGGTGTACCCCAAGGTTCAGTGCTGGGACCCTTACTTTTCAATATATTTATAAATGATATTGGGTCTGAGATCAAAAGTAACATTTCTGTCTTTGCAGATGACACCAAGCTATGCAGTGGAATAACGTCCTTACAGGATGTCTCCAATTTACAAGCCGACCTCAATGCTCTGTCTGATTGGGCGACTAAGTGGCAGATGAGGTTTAATGTAGATAAATGTAAAGTTATGCACTTGGGGGCTAAGAATATGCATGCATCATACATACTAGGGGGAGTACAACTGGGGGGGTCTGTAGTGGAGAAAGATCTGGGGGTTTTAGTTGATCATAAGCTCAATAATGGCATGCAATGCCAAGCTGCGGTTTCCAAAGCGAGCAAAGTCCTTTCTTGTATTAAGAGAGGTATGGACTCCAGAGACAGAGATATAATTTTGCCCCTGTACAAATCATTAGTAAGACCTCATCTGGAATATGCAGTTCAGTTTTGGGCACCAGTTCTCAAAAAGGATATAGGAGAACTGGAGAAAGTGCAGAGAAGAGCAACCAAACTGATAAGAGGCATGGAGGAGCTCAGCTATGAGGAAAGATTAGAAGAACTAAATCTATTCACTCTTGAGAAGAGGAGAATTAGGGGGGATATGATCAACATGTACAAATATATAAGAGGTCCATACAGTGAACTTGGTGTTGAGTTATTCACTTTACGGTCATCACTGAGGACAAGGGGGCACTCTTTACGTCTAGAGGAAAAGAGATTTCACCTCCAAATACGGAAAGGTTTTTTCACAGTAAGAGCTGTGAAAATGTGGAACAGACTCCCTCCAGAGGTGGTTCTGGCCAGATCAGTAGATTGCTTTAAGAAAGGTCTGGATTCTTTCCTAAATGTACAGAATATAACTGAGTACTAAGATTTGTAGGTAAAGTTGATCCAGGGTAAATCCGATTGCCTCTCGGGGGATCAGGAAGGAATTTTTTCCCCTGCTGTAGCAAATTGGATCATGCTCCGCTGGGGTTTTTTGCCTTCCTCTGGATCAACTGTGGGTATGAAGTTGGGTGTATAGGATTTTACTGTGTTTTTTTATTTTGTTTTTTGTGGTTGAACTGGATGGACTTGTGTCTTTTTTCAACCTGACTAACTATGTAACTATGTAACTCCGGTTCCTCCTGCTTCCGTGCTGCCTCCTCTTGCAGTGCGGGAAAATCCCTTTTGCAGGAATGCGGGAAGAAGCTGTCTGTGCGGGAAAGTCCCACAGAATCCGTGTTTGTTGGGAGGTATGCGCAGGGCCGCCATCAGGAATTTTGGGGCCCCTTGCACAGCTTAAGGCATGGGCCCCCTGAAGCAGAGAACCTAGGGGGGGTGGGGGTGCTGCCGCCTGAAATTGAGAAGCGTGGGGGCTGCCGCAAATTGAGAAGCGGGGGGGCCTTTACAAAAAAAAGAAGAAATAAAGAAGAAAACAAATATATATAAATATATGTAGCCACCCGGGGCCCTGGGGACCTCTGGGCCTTTTAATAAAAATAAAAAATAAACCTCTGGGCCCTTTAATAATAAAAAAAAAAACATTTATAAAAAATACATAAAAAAAGGGAGGTTGCCAAACCCGGGGGCCCTGGGGACCTCTGGGCCCCTGGGAACCTCTGGGCCTTTTAATAAAAAATAAAAAAATAAACAAAAATAAAAAAATAAACATTTATAAAAAAAATAAAAAAAGGGGGGGTTGCCACATGGGGCTCTGGGGACCTCTGAGCCCTTTAATAAAAAAAATATATATATATATATATAAAAAATGTAATTTTTTTTATAAAAAAATAAAAAAGGTGGGTTGCCATCCGGGGGCCCTGGAGACCCCTGGGCCCTTTAATAATAATAATAAAAAATATATATATATATTATATATATAAAAATAAAAAATATATAAAAAAAAACATTTTTTTACAAAAAATAAATAAAAAAAAGGGGGGTTGCCGTCCGGGGCCCTGGGGGCCTCCGGGCCCCTGGGGACCTCCGGACCCCTAAAAAAAAAAAAAAAAAAAAAAATATATTTTTTTTTTTTTTTTTTTAAAGGGGGCCCCCTATTGGGTGGGGCCCCTGGGCTTGAGCCCAGTCAAGGCCAATGGTAAGTCCGGCCCTGCCCATCACAGATGGCCCCATCACCCCCCCCCCCCCGCACCATCACAGACCCATCACAGACTGAACCATCACAAAACCCCAATCACAGACTGAACCATCAAAGACTGACCCATTACAGAACCCCCATCACATTCTGACCCTTCACAGATCCCTCCAACACAGACTGACCCATCACAGACTGACCCATCACAGCCCCCCCCCCCCCATTACAGTGTTCTCTCTAGATAGTAGACTCCTGTCCTTTTCATAACAGCACAGCACTCCCCCCCTCCCCACAGAGCCCTACCTTATTCACACAAAGGTGGGTGATTGCTGGGACCACCCCACTGCGTAGCAACCAATTACCCATTTCTTAATTAAGAAAAGTCCCGCCCTTTGTCTAGAGCGGCCACAATTCACATTGAATAAGACAGGTAGTGTGTGGATCTTATCGAAGGGATAGACCCGTGCGCACCTGCCATGCTGTGAACATGGCAGCGGCAGGCAAGCCATCCTGTTACATAGCAGCGGCATGTGGTCTGGGTAGGATGGCTGCTGGGGCCGTAACCAGACTGCGGTCCGTCATTTAGTGATGCCTGGTTTGGGAGATATTTACTGTATACACCACCAATGACATCATCAGTTCATGCACTCTGAAGGAACAGCGGTCAGTGACGTTTCTTCAGATCTCTGCCATGAACGGCGGCTCCCGCGCGCATTCGCGCAGGAGTAACGTCATTGCGGCACCGGCCACTCCGAATCCGGAAGAAACACTGCAAAAGATGTCAGCCGTCTCAGCGGTGCACGGACGCAACTGCAGGGCTTTGTTCTAAGGTAAGTATTTCATAATGAGCTAGTATGTGATGCATACTAGTTTTTTTGTTTTTGTTTGTTTTTTATTGGGGTTACAACCTCTTTAAATCCAAAAAAGCTGCTTCTATTTGATCTGAATTTGCCAGTGTGATTCACATATGATCAGTTATGACATTAACCCTTTGATGGCTTGACCGTTTGGTTGAGAGCAAAAGCCACTGTGACAGTTATCGTTCACGGCATGCCTTGTAACTGTTTTGAGAAACAGTAAAATCAATGGGTTTAGTTCCACTTTAGTTTATGCATCATAGTAGAGAGATTTGGGGGGTTATATATTAGGGTTGCCACCTGTCCAGCATTCACCCAGACAGTCCGGGTTTTGAATCATTTGTGCGCGTTTCAGTCCACCTGAAACCCAGACACATTATTCAAACAAGAATATGGCTCAGAATAGGGCCTGACAGGAGGATAAGGGGACACTATGCGCACCACATTACTTATCTCTTTGTAGTGCCCATAGGTATCCCAGGTCTGTTACAATCCTATAGTGTGTACTAAAAAAAAAATCTTTTTTTTCGGGTTTGGCTTCAAAAAGTGGCAACCTTATTATTTATACTTTTTTATACACAGGATTTACCCAACCTTCACTTAAGATTCACACATATTTATAATATCTGATGTGTAGGTGTGATAGCACTGGACTAATAGGGGTGAGGTATTTTAACCACTTCAGCTCAGGTGGATTTGGCTGTCCAATGACCGGGCCATTTTTTGCGATTAGGCACTGCGTTGTTTAACTGACAATTGCGCGATCGTGCGACGTGGCTCCCAAACAAAATTGACGTCCTTTTTTTCCTACAAATAGAGCTTTATTTTGGTGGTACTTGATCACCTATTCGGTTTTTATTTTTTTTGCTATAAACAAAATAAAGAGCGTCAATTTTGAAAAAAAAGCAATATTTTTTACTTTTTGCTATATTAAATATCCCCAAAAAGTTTAGGCAGATACGTATTCTTCTACATATTTTTGGTAAAAAAAATTGCAAATAGCGTTTATTGATTAGTTTGCGCAAAAGTTATAGCATCTACAAAATAGGGGATAGTTTTATGGCATTTTTATTAATATATATTTTTTTTACTAGTAATGTCGGCGATCAGGGATTTTTATTGTGACTGCAATATTTTGGCGGACACATCGGACACTTTTGACGCTATTTTGGGACCATACACCTTTATACAAATGCACTGATTACTGTATAAATGTGACTGGCAGGGAAGGGGTTAACCACTAGGGGGCGAGGAAGGGGTTAAGTGTGTCCTAGGGAGTGATTCTAACTGTGTGGGGGCAGGGCTTACGGTGACACAACACTGATCACAGGGAGCAGACGATCAATGTCCTGTCACTAGGCAGATCAGCGAAATGCCTTGTTTACATAGGCATCCCCCTGTTCTGCCTCTCTGTGACCCGATCGCGGGACACCAGTGGACATCGAGTCCACGGGTCAAGGGGAGTGCGGTAGCTGCACGCTTTCTTAAAGGAGACGTACAGGTACACCCATTTGCCTAACGCTGCCATTCTGCCGACATATATCGGCGTGCGGCGGTCGGAAAGTAGTTAATGATTGGATATATTGTAGAATTCAGTCCTCCTTCACCAGGGCTGACGGGCAGGGAAGGTGCTGTGTAGATGACAGTGTTCTGGTCTCAGGCTGAGGTCTCTCTGATGGTCTCTCACAACGGACTCAGTGGATAGCAAAACTCTGGGGTGGGTATTGAGGGGCACGCAGTACAAAGATAATTACATAAAAAGGTCAAATTTAAGTATGTATTGAACAAAGGTATCAAACCTTTGTCCAATAAATATTTTGATTTAAACATTTTAGGTCATTAACTTTTATTCTGGGAATTCCTTAATACCCACCCCATTTTTTAAATGGGATTCAATTGGAAAAATGTGTGACTTCTTTATGAAAATTGGGTACATTTTGTGTGTAAAAAATGTATGAAGGGAACTCTTCAAGTTTTCAGAGTAGGAAATGTGATTGAAGCTAGAAAAAGGAAAAATACCAAATGTGACCACTAGATGGAGTCCCAGAACACCTCTATTCCATTCTCTTTGTATATTTATTGACTGATGTGGATGACACTTGTTTCTCAACATCCAAAAGCGATATATCTGCTTTTAGCAAGTAATGGAGAGGTAAATCACCTAATTATTCCTTTTGTTCCGCAGGCACATCGGTCTAGCGTCCTCTGTCCTTGAGTTTCAACATCTCTTTACTGATTATGGCTTATACATGGCATCCAAATCCACTGTTAGATAATTATTTCAATCAAAATAATAGAGAATGCAGCAAAATTTTAAGTTTCAGTTCCATGTGCTAATAAAAAATAGAAATAATAAAATAACATATTAATAATAATAATAAAAAATAGAAAGAAATAGGCGACCGCTCGCCAGACACCAAGATTTGAAATATCTCTTTTGGGTGAAAAGCGTGACCTGATATAGAAATTGCCAGTCCATCCAAAAATTACATCTTAATTATAGGTAGAGCACTGTGGCCCTGACTTCTTATATGTCTTGAATTCGCTAAGATATATCTAGGACAAAGATAAATCTTGTCAATAATTCCTGATTCTCTAGGGGTCCACATGAGAATTTAGAATGTTTCTGTTCACCTTTGCATTACCTAGTTACTTTTGCTGTATTCTCCACAATAAATACTGTATTTATTGCGGTATAACGCACTCCCGCGTATACCGCGCACCCCTAAAGTTGCCGTGAAACCTGTGGAAAAAAAGTTTTTGTTGTACTTACAGTTTTGGTGTCTTGCGCGGCGTCCATCGGCGGCCTCGTCGGGTCCGGCGTCCGTCTGCGGCTTCGGGTGTCCTCTTCGTCGGGTCCGGCGTCCTTCTGCGGCTTCGGGTGTCCTCTTCGTCGGGTCCGGCGTCCTTCTGCGGCTTCGGGTGTCCTCTTCGTCGGGTCCGGCGTCCTTCTGCGGCATCCTCGCGTCCTCCCCGCTCGTTTCCCGCGCCGAGTTTGAATACTGCGCCGACATATACCGAGCGCAGTACACTCGTGTATCGTCGGGCAGGCTCGGCAACTCTCGCGCTGACGTCCTGTACGCTCAGGACGTCAGCGTGAGAGGCGCCGAGACTGCCCGAGTGTACTGCGCTCGGTATATGCCGGTGCAGTATTCAAACTCGTGGCGGGAAAGCGGGTATCGGCGTATATCGCGCACCCACGATTTTGCCCTGATTTTCAGGGCAAAATAGTGCGTGGTATACGCCGATAAATACGGTAAGTAAAAATCCACTTTGGAGAGTGGAACCAACCTTCAAATTGGCCACAACAGGTGTGCAGACTCAGGAATTCAGAAACAAGCAACTCACTAGCAGTGTTGCCAACCTACCAGATTGAAATTTACTGGCACGACACCCGAAATTTACTGGCGCAGCCACGTTTTTACTGGCATTTCACAAAAGTTGCTAAATTAAAATTTTAGGTGCAAATTTCAGTATTTAGGCCACAAACAAGTACGCTGGGTAAATAGCAATGTGATTTAAGGTAGATATTAAGATAAAAAAACATATTTTTGTTATTTTCTATATAATAAGGGCAAATTATTTAGTCACATCACCCCCTGCCTCCATCCCCCTCTGCCACCAACATCCCCTGCCTTCACCCCCCTCTGCGGTGCCACAATCTTCCCCCGCCTCCAATCTCCTCCAGGCCCCCTGCCTCCATCATTCTCTGCCTCCATCCCCCTCTGCGGTGCCACCAACAACCCCTGTCTCCATCCCCCACCCTCTGTGGTGCCACCACCTCCCTCTGCGATGCCACTAACACCCCCTGCCTCCAATCTCCCCCTGCCTCCATCCCCCTCTGCGGTGCCACCGCAGCCACCATCACCACCTGCCTCCAATCTCCATCCGCAGTTCCAAGCCAAACCGATCTCGGCAATTTTTACTGGCACATTCCTGCAACTACAGACATTTACGAACTGTCAGTAAAAATACGGACAGTTGGCAACACTGCTCACTAGTAGAAATCTGAAGACATGTAAGAATTGATCAATAGAATCTACTAAAAACTGAAAGATAATTTTTGAGTGGATTGTCTCTTTAAAGCCTTGTGCACATGGGCTCAAGCTTGTACAACAGCAGTGCATACAGACAAATATTTCATCAGGGGGCATAACTAGCACTGGGCATGCATCTCCTGCTGGGTGCCTTAGGTCCCATCATTTTGATTGCGTGCATTATTTTTCACTCATTTATATAAAACATACAGTGCACATACATGCCTGTGAGTGTAATGTCACACTGATCACAGCACAGATCACAAGTAATGCCTTGTACACACGATCGGAAATTCCGATGAAAAAAGTCAGACAACATTTTTTAATCGGATATTCCGACCGTGTGTGTGCCCCATTGGATTTTTCCCAGCATTCTGTGTGGAACGCCGACGAAGAAAAAAACACGCATGCTCAGAATCAAGTCGACGCATGCTCGGAAGCATTTTTCTCAGCTCGCCATAGTGTTGTACGTCACCGCGTTTTGGACGGTCAGAATTTGTTGTGACAGTGTGTATGCAAGACAGCTTGAACGGAATCCCGTCGGAAAAATCCATCGGAGTTTATCCAGACGGAAATTCCGATCGTGTGTAGGGGGCATAAGAGGTACAGAGCAGGTCAGTCTGGCTCTTCATCTTGTGATTGACAATCACAAATGTAAATGCAGTGTTTTCTAATCCCTCTCCACTATGCAAAACGTATTTTTTTTTGGTCTTTAGTTAAACTTTTTAAGAAGTAAATTGTGGAAACAAAGACTGGTGGCATATGTGTGCAGCGTGTGCTGTGAGTAGGCTTGCACTAGATTTAAAGGAAAAGCATGGGATTAAAAAAAAAAAATCAACGCTTAGCTCTATGCTGCAACTTTGGTATTATGCTGCACTAAGACCGAGAACTGATCGCTCAGTTCTCTGTCTGCTCTGAGCAGAGAGTAGTGATTGCCAGTTACTGCTTTCCACTCCTCCAATACTCACTGAAGCACCAGGCTGGGAGCCAGCTGTCAATCAGGCAGTGGGGTGGAATCCGACAATATTGTTGGAATGCTTCTCAAGTGGAGTGGCTCTGCCCCATCAGGTCATAGCTGGCAAAAGTAGACATGTGCAAAAGGAAAAAATTAGTTTTGTTTCGTTTCGTTTTAATTTGTTATTTAATTAATTTCGTTAAGTTAGATTCGTTAAATTTGTTAAATTCGTTTTCGGAATTCGATCGTTTTCGACCGAATTCGAAAAAACCCGGCCGAATTCTATCGTTTTCAACCGAATTCGAAAAACCCGGTCGAGTCCGATCGTTTTCGACCGAATTCGAAAAAACCCAGTCGAATTCGAAAACATTTCTACCGGATTCGAATTCGATCATATTTTGATCGGATTCGAAAATATTTCAACAGAATTCAATAATATTTCATCCACTATCGTTAATATTTCAACCAAATTCGATGATATTTCAACCGGATTGGAAATTATTTCAACCGGATTGGAAATTATTTCAACCGAATTTGAAATTATTTCAACCGGATTGGAAATTATTTCAACCGAATTTGAAATTATTTCCACCGGATTTGAAATGATTTCAGCCGAATTTGAAATTATTTCCACCGGATTGGAAATTATTTCAACCGGATTTGAAATTATTTCAACCGGATTTGAAATTATTTCCACCGGATTGGAAATTATTTCAACTGGATTTGAAATAATTTCAACCGAATTTGAATTTATTTCAACCAGATTGGAAATTATTTCCACCGAATTTGATTGTATGTATTTGTATTATTGTATTTGATTACATTCTATTAAATTATATTCTGTTCTTTACTATTCTTTGATTTTCATTCTATTGTTTTATTATTTTATATTCTATTTTATTGTATTCTTTTTTAGAAATCGATTTATATTTTTTAGATTTTGATTCGAATTCGAATTTCGTTCGCGTTTTTTCGAATTTGTTTAAATTCGTTAATTTTGTAATTCGGAAATTCGGATGCATCCGAATGTCCGAATAATGAAAAATTTGTCCGAATTCGAATTCGTAATGAAACTAAATGCACATGTCTAGGCAATAGCCCATTATCAGCTGACTCTGGTTCACAGGAGGACCAAAGTAATTCCAATCCTGTGACCCACAAGAGAATTATGGCCAAAAAAGCTTTGGCCATACTTCCCTATTAACCACGTTCCTATTGGTCAAATGCCATATTAAGCACAATGTAGGCACACCCACTCATTGCGGCATAGAGCTAAGAGTTGTTTTTTTCTTTTTTTAATCCCATGCTTTTCCTTTAAATCTAGTTTTCTCATTTCAAGGTTCCAGATGCTGAGGTCAGGGTGGTGTGTCTGTGAAACTCCTGCCTGTAGCACATATTTGTGAGTACTGTCATATTCAGTATGTGTTGTATAAAGAGTTAGTAGACTCAGATTTTATTAAACCATACCCCTTTAAGTCTCTCCAACTGCAATTAGACCATACCACCTTTTGCCTTGGTGCAGTACATCATTGCTTTTCTCAGGGTACTCGAGGTTCTTCACAATTCTAGTTATGCCCTTGGCTCTCATCAAGCTTTGAGCAGCTTTCTTGAAGTCTTTAAAGCACCATTTGGCTTCAGTTTCGAGATATTAAACACAGATCATGATGGAAGTGCAGGTTTCAGCACACTTCCATTGAGCTTCATCATACTTGAAACAAGTTGAAAGCCTGTCGAAGCCTTCTAGCAACTTGTTTAAAGTGACAGTCAGCAACCCCTGAACTGGAACTGAAGGTAGTATAAAGACTGCTTGAAGCTTGCCGAAAGCTTTGTAAAAGCTTTCTTTTTCCATCTGTATATTTATTGTGGCTGGAGGGTTAGGTTAAAAGGGTACTATATAATACAGTATAGATCTGCCTTACCAGCATTTTACATGTCACTGTTCGGTGTAAGCTCAATTCTAACTTTTCTTTTAAACAAAGAACAATGTTTAAAATGTAAAAACACATAGCAACCAATTGAAAATTTGCATCCCAATTCTGACTGCAAAAACTGACATCTGATAAATGCTTTGCAGATCAATGCTACTCCTACTGCCTTATTATTAAGCCTTAAAGTGGATGTCCGCTGAAAAAAATATATTAAAAGCCAGCAGTTACAAATAATGCAGCTGCTGACTTTTAATATTAAGACACTTACTGTACCTGTCCTGGAGTCCAGCGACATCGGCAGCAGAAGACGAGCAATCGCTCGTCACTCTGCTGCCCCCCCGCCATCCTCGGTGAGGGAACCAGGAAGTGAAGCGCTCCGGCTTCACTGCCCGGTTCCCTACGGCGCATGCGCGAGTCGCGCTACGCCTGCCAATTGGCTCCCGCTGTGTACTGGGAGCCCAGTGTTGCCAGAACACAACGGGGGGGGGGGGGGGGGGGGGGGGGACGGGAGGTGACGTCATGCCGGCAGTCTGCCCGAGACTGTGTGGCCGGAAGTAGGTGCAAATTCCTGTCTTTAGACAGGTATCTGCACCCACCCTCCCCCTGAAAGGTGTCAAATGTGACACCGGAGGGGGGAGGGTTCCGATCAGCGGGAGTTCCACTTTAGGGTGGAGCTCCGCTTTAAAGAGGTTACAACCTTTTTTTTTCTACATAAATTTGAAAAATGAAAGCTGGCCAACATGAATGTAACTCCAGAGTAATCATCTTTTATTGTTCTGTAAGCGCTAAAGGGATAATAGGAGAATTCTGATTGGTAGCTAGTCAGTATTGCACTTCCACTTCATCACTGCCCTATTAAAAAATCCTGTCTGACCGCACTATCACTATATTCCAGGATTTAAAGGAAACCAGTCACTTGTACAAGAATCTGAATATTCATTCTTAAATTAAAGGGGTTGTAAAGGTACCATTTTTTTTCTTTACCTTAGTGCAGTCCTGCTTCACTTACCTCATCCTTTGATTTGTGCTTTTAAATGTCCTTATTTCTTCTGAGAAATCCTCACTTTCTGTTCTTCTGTCTGTAACTCCACACAGTAATGCAAGGCTTTCTCCCTGGTGTGGAGTGTCGTGCTGGTGTGTAGAGTCAGGACGCTCTCTACATTGCAGATAGAGAAAGGAGCTGTGTGTTAGAGGGCGTCCTGACTCTCCCGTAGTCCAAGGGAGGAGGCGAGCACGACACTCCACACCAGAGAGAAAGCCTTGCATTACTGTGTGGAGTTACAGACAGAAGAACAGGAAGTGAGGATTTCTCAGAGGAAATAAGGACACTTAAAAGCAAAATCAAAGGATGAGGTAAGTGAAGGAGGACTGCACTAAGGTAAAGGAATCTATTTAGGGGGGGGGTGTACCTTTACAACCCCTTTAATAGAATTGTGCAAGCTTGCATTTAAAACAAGAATATAAACTGAATGATTAAACTGTTTTCCAAAACAGTTACATTTAGAGCCAGTTCGCACCAGATGCAGTTCCGTGCACTTTTTTTCTGCACTAAAAATGCATGAACAGTGTTTTCCATGTATTCCAATGGCTCTAGTTCACATCAGTGCAGTCAGTTTCTGGTGCAGAAACTGACTGGAACTGACTGTATTGGTGCAGAAAAAAACTGATCTGCATCTGGTGTGAACTGGCCCTAAAGGCATGAATGATAACTGTCACAGGTGCTTGTGTTCTCAATCAAACTGAAAGCCATCAAATGGCTGGTGTCATGACTGATCAAATGTGCTGCACCATGTCAACTGCAGATCAAACAGAGGTTAAGGTGGCATATTCCTTGCCTGTGAAGTATAGGAGGGTTTAGTTTCGCTTTGAGGGACATCCTAAACTCATGGCTCTTTAAACATTTCAGTACTGGGCACTTTTACCCCCTTCCTGCCCAGGCCATTTTTCAGCTTTCAGCGCTGTGACACTTTAAATGACAATTTGCGCGGTTATGCAGCACTGTACTCAGACTAAATTTTGATCATTCTGTTCACACAACTAGAGCTTATTTTTGGTGGCATTTAATCACCACTGGGTTTTTTTTATCTTTTGCTAAATAAATAAAAAAAGGCCAACATTTTGAAAATAAAACAAATTTTTCTTTATTTCTGTTGTAAAATTTTGCAAATAAATAATCGTACTTCATAAATTTAGGCCAACATGTATTTTGCTGCATTTCTTTGGTGAAAATAACTAAATAACCCTCTCTCGGCTCTGTAACCTCTGGCAACCAATCGCAATCGCTGCCTGATCTGATTCATTAAACTGATTTTGAGTCTATCTGCTATTTATTGTATGTCTCAGAACAGATGGAGAGTGAAATTGAATTATGGGGTTGACAAGAAAATGTTTGCCCAGGGTCCAATCAATATTAAAGACGACCCTAAAATGTTGGGATCGCTACATATGCATGCATTTACCCACAAAGGGTGAAAGTCTGAAAATGATTTGCAGTTTAAGGAGCATTGTTTGTGAAGATTGATGAACTGTTTTATTATCACATATGAACTTTATTTTGAAAAAGTTATTGGATAAACGTTATTTAAAATTAATTATGGATGAGCACAATATCAACATTTTTGATGATTCACATATAATATTTTGGACAAACTCAACCAACAAACAATATTTTATTAAAAAAAAAATGGAAATGCATCACACATACTGTAGAAGGCTAGGTTCACACTATTGCGGCGTCCTGCGTGCCACTTTTGTGCGGGCACAGTAGCCCATTCATTTCAATAGGCTGCTGTACCTGTGGGAAAATGCAGAGAAAAGGTTCCCGATCCTTTTTCCGAAACGCACCTACAGGGCAGCCACAAGGGACTGCATGGTGCAATGGCACCATGCATTTTGAGCCCAGGTTTCACACCTGTGCGCACACAGACATTGCATGTGATTCGCACCCGCACTGCGGTGCTGATCGCATGCGATGTCTGTGCAATGCAAGTTCAGCCATACAGTTGTATGGCTGAACTCCTATTGGATTTGCAGGAAAAAAGTGCAGGGACTTTTATTTCCCAGCACTAGAATCGGATCGCATTTGTGTTCTCACCCATGGAATCCGATTCCTGTGTGAGTTCACAGTTCGCACTGCGATCTGTGAACTGATCTGGGGTATCATTAACATTGTATTGACACCCCCAGCGGTTCGCAGAGGGCAGTGTGAACTGCCTGCGGGAGAGATGCGGGAACTGGTGCTGGAATCTCGCTGGTCCCCTGATTGCATATATGTGAACCTAGGCTCAAGCACTTAGGCCAGGTTCACACCTATGCGAATTGAGTGCGGCTTAAACCGCATCCAATTCGCAGAACATTTTAAAATACATTGTTTTCAATGAGGCTGGTTCACATATGTGCGATGCATTCGCACTGCGCATTGCTGCCAAACCGCGTGCGTCTTTTAGGCATTGCGGTGCGGCTCAGGTGCGAATTCAAGCCCATTATCTTCTATGGGTACGCAGCTGATTCGCAGATGTGTTCAGTTCTCTTCAGGAATTTCTCTCATTCAGCTCAATACACTTCTCCCTCACTCTCCTCTCACCCGTAACTTCTCCCAGGTCTCCAAATTCGCATTTAAAACGTTGCTAATCTGCTGAACACTTCTCTTATCTCTCTGCAGAGATAAGAGAGCTGAAATTCGCACCGCACTAGTGTGATTCTGGCCTCAAATATGCACTGCATTTTCAGATGCGTGGGGGTGTCATTAGGAATGAATGCTATAGGGAAGCACGTTTTGGCTGTGGGTGCGAGAACATTTGCGATGTATACGCAGTCCCGCACAAGCAATACTGTAAACATAGCCTTAAAACAAACAAAAAATGGACCTGAGCTATTTAAAAAAATTGCTGTAGTGCACTAATGACTGTGAGCAAGCTGTATCTATAATATTGCCTTTAACCATTACATTACTGAGTCTATTTCTGAGATTTGGTGTTTACACGTTAAAAACTGTTGTTTTTTTTGCTAGAAAATTACTTAGAACCCCCAAACATTATATATATTTTTTCTAACACCCTAGAGAATAAAATGGCGGTTGTTGCAATACTTTCTGTCACACCGTATTTGCGCAGCGGTCTTAAAAGCGCACTTTTTTGGGGGAACAATACACTTCTTTTGAATAAAATATATATTTTTTTCTTTTACATTGTGAAAGATGTTTATACCCAACATGTCACGCTTCAAAATTGCACTCGCTCGTGGAATGGCGACAAACTTTTACTCATTTAAAATCTCTATAGGCGACGTTTAAAAAAATCTACAGTTTGCATGTTTTCTCCCGCCGCCAATAAAAGTGATTTTGGGGCAAATCCGCTGCAGAAACCACTTTAATCTAAAAGAGAACCGCTGGCTCTTGAAGAGGATACTGGGGTTATGGTAGCTAGCTGCTAACATAACAACAGTATTCCTCTTCAAAGAGAGGACGTTTATAGTCGTACGCCGGGAAGGAAGTGGTTAATGACAGTGACTAAGTGTTAGCACTTCCGCCTCGCAGCAAAAGGGTTGCTGGTTCAAATCTCAACCATGACACCACCTGCCTGGAATTTGCATGCTCCCTCTGTGCCTGCGTGGGTTTACTACGGGTACTCCAATTTCCTCCCACACTCCAAAGACTGGTAGGTTAATTGGCTCCTGTCTAAATTGGCCCTAGTGTATGAATGTGAGTTAGGGACCTTTAGATTGTAAGCTTCTTGAGGGCAGGGACTGATGTGAATGTATAATATACAGTATATGTAAAGCGCTGCATAAATTGAAGGTGCTATATACCGTATTTATCGGCGTATAACACGCACCGTAACTTTAAGAGGGAGGTTTCAGGAAAAAAACTTTCCACAGCCAGGGCCGGACTTACCATTGGCCTTGACTGGGCTCAAGCCCAGGGGCCCCACCCAATAGGGGGCCCCCTTTAAAAAAAAAAAAAAAAAAAATTTTTTTTTTTTTTTTTTTTTTTTAGGGGTCCGGAGGTCCCCAGGGGCCCGGAGGCCCCTAGGGCCCCGGACGGCAACCCCCCTTTTTTTTTATTTATTTTTTGTAAAAAAATGTTTTTTTTTATATATTTTTTATTTTTATATATATAATATATATATATATATATATATATATATATATATATATATATATATTTTATTATTATTATTAAAGGGCCCAGGGGTCTCCAGGGCCCCGGACGGCAACCCCCCTTTTTTTTATTTATTTTTTGTAAAAAAATGTTTTTTTTTTATATATTTTTTATTTTTATATATATAATATATATATATATATATATATATATATATATATATATATATATATATATATATATATTTTTTTTTTTTTATTATTATTATTAAAGGGCCCAGGGGTCTCCAGGGCCCCGGACGGCAACCCCCCTTTTTTTTATTTATTTTTTGTAAAAAAATGTTTTTTTTTATATATTTTTTATTTTTATATATATAATATATATATATATATATATATATATATATATATATATATATATATATATATATATATATATATATATATTATTATTATTAAAGGGCCCAGGGGTCTCCAGGGCCCCAGACGGCAACCCCCCTTTTTTTTATTTATTTTTTGTAAAAAAATGTTTTTTTTATTTTTATATATATAATATATATATATGTATATATAAATATATATATTTTATTATTATTATTATTAAAGGGCCCAGGGGTCTCCAGGGCCCCCGGATGGCAACCCACCTTTTTTATTTTTTTATAAAAAAAATTACATTTTTTTTTATATATATATATATATTTTTTTATTAAAGGGCTCAGAGGTCCCCAGGGCCCCATGTGGCAACCCCCCCTTTTTTATTTTTTTTATAAATGTTTATTTTTTTATTTTTGTTTATTTGTTTATTTTTTATTAAAAGGCCCAGAGGTTCCCAGGGGCCCAGAGGTCCCCAGGGCCCCCGGGTTTGGCAACCTCCCTTTTTTTATGTAATTTTTATAAATGTTTTTTTTTTTATTATTAAAGGGCCCAGAGGTTTATTTTTTCTTTTTATTAAAAGGCCCAGAGGTCCCCAGGGCCCCGGATGGCTACATATATTTATATATATATTTGTTTTCTTCTTTATTTCTTCTTTTTTTTGTAAAGGCCCCCCCGCTTCTCAATTTGCGGCAGCCCCCACGCTTCTCAATTTCAGGCGGCAGCACCCCCACCCCCCCTAGGTTCTCTGCTTCAGGGGGCCCATGCCTTAAGCTGTGCAAGGGGCCCCAAAATTCCTGATGGCGGCCCTGCGCATACCTCCCAACACGCACGGATTCTGTGGGACTTTCCCGCACAGACAGCTTCTTCCCGCAGTCCCGCAAAAGGGTTAATTTTCCCGCACTGCAAGAGGAGGCAGCACGGAAGCAGGAGGAACCGGAGTGTGGAGGACTGTGGCTGCTGAAGGGAAGAAAGCCGACAGCCGGGCTAATGACAGTCTGTGGCCCCGGCTGTTGGCACATGTGAGAGGCACTCTCCCCCTCAACAACTGCAAAATCCCCCCCCCCGCTCAACAACTTTTTTAATGCGCTCCCCCCCGCTCAACAACTTCAATTCGCCCCCCCGCTCAACAACTTCGATCCCCCCAATTCTCGGCTCCAGGGGGCCCCTTCAACACTCAAGCCCAGGGGCCCCCACCACCCTAAGTCCTGCCCTGTCCACAGCCCCCTGCGTATAACACGCAGGCACAGTTTACTCTCTATTTCAGGGTAAAAAAGTGAGTGTTATATGCCAATAAATACAGTAAATACATGTAATAAATAAAAAGATGCATGGCCATGTGTTCCAATGTGTGCTTCAAAACATGAATATGTGAGCAGAGCCTTAAATTGGCTGTTTAGATTGTTGAACATCAATCCCCCCCCCCCCCCCCCCCCCCCCGATCGGTTCTCTTTATCAGTTGCTCAGGTTCTATTAGAGTCTTCTGCAGTGAACATTATGACACTTATTGGCAGTTCACAGAGGATGAGAGAACTGTTTTTGCCTTGTGGGCTGTGTGTGTGTGTGTGGCACAGGGGTGATCGGATATGAAGATGAACTAGATGAACCTGCATTCTCATTGCTGTGATGAACAAGAGGTGACTACTAATGCTCTGCCCCTACCATCCCAGAAACGTGTATTTGTATTTCAGCAGCACACTCATTAACCCGACTGCAGAAGGCGGTTATATGGAGGAAATGTTTATATATTCACTTGTCAGGCTTATTTACTATAGATTTTATGTTGTTTTTTCATTGCGGTATAAATCCAAATTCATTGTCACATCTGTTTCAAATGCTTGAGGAGTTTATCCCTTCCGATGCCCAAAAGGAAGCAGAAAGCTAAGGAGAATGAAGGCGCTGCTATGTCTTTTGGGGGCTGAATGTGCGGAATGAGGTTATATCGAGTTTATATAGAGGACAGAGATAGATAAAACTATAGGACAAAGTTAAAGAAGAATTCCAGGTATAGCTATTTTATATGTAACCAGTGGCAGCTGGTGCTCACATTTTTTGGGGGGACACAAACAAACAAAAAAAAAAAAAACATCAATTGCAGCCTCACTGTGCCCATCAAATGCAGCCACTGTGCCCATCAAACGCAGCCACTGTGCCCTACCATTGTCACCACTGTGCCCTGCCATTGTCGCCACTGTGCCCTGCCATTGTCCCCAGCATTGTGCCCATCAATTGCCGCCAGTTTGCCCCTAAAATGCCGCCAGATTGCCCCCCCCCCCCCCGCCTGGCACTTACCTTTCTCGGTCAGCCATCCTCGGATCTTCCTCCATGATCCCTTGATGTCGCTTCAGCCTATCAGGTTACCGGTAACCAGATCCGGTGAACCTGATAGGCTGAGATGCGTGTCAGTGTTAAGCAGGGAACGCACACCCCGTGCGTCCTCTGGTTAACTATTTGGAAGCCGATTACAGCCCTCGGGAAAGGCTATCAGAGCCGCTGGCCAACAAGCTGCCGTTATTCAGATGGCCGGCGCTCACCAGGGGGCCGGCCATCTGAATAGTGGGCAGCGGCAACAATGGAAATCACTGAAATAGACAACGCTACTCCAGTGATGCTGGATTCTGAACACAAGAGGTCAGCCATTCAGCACCACCGATGTTCAGAATATACTTTACATTTTCTGAATCAATGTAAAGTGTTCTCTGATTAGATGAGGTGGAGAGCGTGATGTCACCTCTCCAACTCATCCAATCAAAGCATTCTCTGGATGGTCCTGAGCAACTGACTTTGTGTGTTCACAATTCAACCAGATAGCTACTCAGCACAGGACTCAGAAGCAAGTGAAGATCACTGAAGTAGTGTTGTCTACTTCAGTGACTTCCAGCTTCCACAGGCATAGAACAGGTATGGTATATGCATGGTTGCATTAGTCCAAGCTGAACCAGCGTAACTACATATAAAATATTCATAACTATCTGATATCAAAATTATTTTTCTTTGCTACTGTTATCTGACTTCCTGTTAGAGGGTGGCTACGTTTGTTCTATGGTCCCAGTGTATTTAGTAACGTGGCCACGTTCTCTGGCTGGAGATGGATAAAGGACTATGAACTATGGGTGTAAGGGATACTGAGTACTGTATCCAGCGGCACTCGGGCTGACCAGTTCAGTGAAGGCGTTCTTAGGAAACTGGAATCACACTGAGTATGAAGAAAATAAAGTTTATTAATGAACACAAAATCAATCCAAAACCAACAGACCCAAAACAAAGCAAAAGTAAAAAATAAACATAACAGTGAAGCAAAACACATTCTACAATCTAACAAGAAACAAAATAAAAGTGTGTTGCGCTACAGTGTATGATATTAAAAAATATTGAACAAAGTACAAATGAATAGACCAAAAAAAGTATCAGTCTCAAAGATGGACCATAATGGTCAAATGGCAAACTCTGTGATTTAATCGATTTAATCGAGGATAAGATGCATCCAATCCTTTCACCAAGTAAGCACACCACCACCACAATAAGTTGGACTCTTACTTGAAGAGTCTGGACCCTTTATTACGAAGGGTCAAACAGGCTTGATATATATATCTATATGTATGTATATATATGATGGTGTTTACTTGGTGAAGGGATTGGATTCATCTTATTCACAGAGTTTGCAATTTGACCATTATTGTCCACCTGAGAGACTGATACTTTTTTTGGACTATTCTGTCATTCGCTGCAGCACAAGCTGATCAACAGGTCCCGGCAAATGATTTATGGTGGGACCTGCTGATAGGCTCAGCGAATGACACAGGACTTTTAATACAGCAGCGATGTGGCGTTTTATTTCTCCCGGTCTTTATAGTATGATTGAGTTGTACTGTATATATTTATTTCTGCTAGATTGGGAAAAGTTAAATATACAGACTTTTATACTTACAGTGCCTTGAAAAAGTATTCATACCCCTTGAAATTTACCACCTTTTGTCATGTTAGAACCAAAATCGTAAATGTATTTTATTGGGATTTTATGCGATAGACCAACACAAAGTGGCACATAATTGTGAAGTGGAAGGAAAATTATAAATAGTTTTTTAAAATGTTTTACAAATAAATATCTGAAATGTATGGCGTGCATTTGTATTCAGCCCCCTTTGCTCTGATACCCCTAACTAAAATCTAGTGCAAGCAATTGCCGTCAGAAGTCACCTAATTAGTAAATAAAGTACACCTGTGTGTAATTTAATCTCAGTATAAATACAGCTGTTTGGTGAAGCCCTCAGAGTTTTATTAGAGGACCTAAATGAACGAACAGCATCATGAAGGCCAAAGAACACACCAGACAGGTCACATATAAAGTTGTGGAGAAGTTTAGAGCAGGGTTAGGTTATAAAAAAAATATCCCAAGCCTTAAACATCTCATGGGGCACTGTTCAATCCATCACCCAAAATGGAAAGAGTACGGTACAACTGAAAACCTACCAAGACATGGCCGTCCACCTAAACTGACAGGCGGGGCAAGAAGAGCATTATTTAGAAAAGTAGCCAAGATGCCCATGGTAACCCTGGAGGAAAACAAACACTGCGCATCACCCTGAACACACCATCCCCACCGTGAAACATGGTGGTGGCAGCATCATGTTGTGGTGATGCTTTCCTTCAGCAAGGACAGGGAAGCTGGCAGGGCCGGCGCTACCACTAAGCGAATTAGGCAGCCGCCTAGAGCGCACTGCCGCCTAGAGCGCAGCCACGGCCACTGGTTCCCTCAATGTGTGACAGTAGTAGTCCTTACCGCTGCACAGTCCTGTGAAGGGAGAGGAGGCGCTGGGAGCTTGTCACAAGCTCGATCATCCAGTCAGTGGGTGGATCCATGTGCTCCCCTTCTCCCGCTCTCTGCGGATCTCCTACCATGTGCAGAGCGCGGATAATGACTGCCGCCGTCGCTGAGCAGCTCCTTGACCTCCTCTCCTGGATGGACGGCTGTAGTGTGGAAGACCTGCCAGAGCAGCGATCATCGGAGAGGTACTGTGAATGACAGTCCGCTGCCCGACACTGACAGCATCCTGTGACGTCACTGCCTGATCGAGGGTGCCCCGAACATCCCTGCTGACCTCACACACAGACCTAATTCTATGATGCCACCTACTTTCCCCTGTCATCATCATGCTCCTCATCATCCCCCTGTTCCTGGCATCCCACCACCCTACCTCCAAGGCCTGTCATAAATGTTATCACCCCCTGTCATCTCCATCCTCCCTGTCATCTCCCTACCACCCACCCCTGTCATCTCCATCCTCCCTGTCATCTCCCTACCACCCACCCCTGTCAGATTCCTACCACCCAACCCTGTCATCTCCATCCTCCCTGTCACCTCCCTACCACCCACCCCTGTCAGCTTCCTACCACCCACCCCTGTCATCTTCATCCTCCCTGTCACCTCCCTACCACCCACCCCTGTCATCTCCATCCTTCCTACCACACACCCCTGTCATCTTCATCCTCCCTGTCATCTCCCTACCACCCACCCCTGTCATCTCCATCCTCCATGTCATCTCCCTGCCACCCACCCCTGTCATCTTCATCATCCCTGTCATCTCCCTACCACCCACCCCTGTCATCTTCATCCTCCCTGTCATCTCCCTACCACCCACCCCTGTCATCTTCACCCTCCCTGTCATCTCCCTACCACCCACCCCTGTCATCTTCATCCTCTCTGTCACCTCCCTACCACCCAACCCTGTCAGCTTTCTACCACCCACCCCTGTCATCTCCATCCTCCCTGTCATCTCCCTACCACCCACCCCTGTCAGATTCCTACCACCCAACCCTGTCATCTCCATCCTCCCTGTCACCTCCCTACCACCCACCACTGTCAGCTTCCTACCACCCACCCTTGTCATCTTCATCCTCCCTGTCACCTCCCTACCACCCACCCCTGTCATCTCCATCCTTCCTACCACACACCCCTGTCATCTTCATCCTCCCTGTCATCTCCCTACCACCCACCCCTGTCATCTCCATCCTCCATGTCATCTCCCTGCCACCCACCCCTGTCATCTTCATCCTCCCTGTCATCTCCCTACCACCCACCCCTGTCATCTTCATCCTCCCTGTCATCTCCCTACCACCCACCCCTGTCGTCTTCACCCTCCCTGTCATCTCCCTACCACCCACCCCTGTCATCTTCATCCTCTCTGTCACCTCCCTACCACCCACCCCTGTCAGCTTTCTACCACCCACCCCTGTCATCTCCATCCTCCCTGTCATCTCCCTACCACCCACCCCTGTCAGATTCATACCACCCAACCCTGTCATCTCCATCCTCCCTGTCACCTCCCTACCACCCACCCCTGTCAGCTTCCTACCACCCACCCCTGTCATCTTCATCCTCCCTGTCACCTCCCTACCACCCACCCCTGTCATCTCCATCCTTCCTACCACCCACCCCTGTCATCTTCATCCTCCCTGTCATCTCCCTACCACCCACCCCTGTCATCTCCATCCTCCATGCCATCTCCCTACCACCCACCCCTGTCATCTTCATCCTCCCTGTCATCTCCCTACCACCCACCCCTGTCATCTTCATCCTCCCTGTCATCTCCCTACCACCCACCCCTGTCATCTTCACCCTCCCTGTCATCTCCCTACCACCCACCCCTGTCATCTTCATCCTCTCTGTCACCTCCCTACCACCCACACCTGTCAGATTCCTACCACCCACCCCTGTCATCTTCATCCTCCCTGTCATCTCCCTACCACCCCTGTCATCTCCATCCTCCCTGTCACCTCCCTACCACCCACCCCTGTCAGCTTCCTACCACCCATCCCAGTCAGCTTTCTACCACCCACCCCTGTCATCTTCATCCTCCCTGTCATCCCCCTACCACCCACCCCTGTCATCTCCATCCTCCCTGTCACCTCCCTACCACCCACACCTGTCAGATTCCTACCACCCACCCCTGTCATCTTCATCCTCCCTGTCATCTCCCTACCACCCACCCCTGTCATCTCCATCCTCCCTGTCACCTCCCTACCACCCACCCCTGTCAGCTTCCTACCACCCACCCCTGTCAGCTTCCTACCACCCACCCTGTCATCTCCCTACCACCCACCCCTGTCATCTCCCTACCTCCTACCACCCACCCCTGTCCTCTCCATCCTCCCTGTCACCTCCCTACCACCCACCCCTGTCATCTCCCTACCACCCACCACTGTCAGCTTCCTACCACCCACCCCTGTCAGCTTCCTACCACTCACCCCTGTCATCTCCATCCTCCCTGTCATCTCCCTACCACCCACCCCTGTCATCTCCATCCTCCCTGTCACCTCCCTACTACCCACCCGTCAGCTTTCTAGGGCGCTAAATTGCCTAGTACCGGCCCTGGAAGCTGGTCAGAGTTGATAGGAGGATGGATGGAGCCAAATACAGGGCGATCTTAGAAGGAAACATGTCTGCAAATGACTACGGCAGAGGTTCACCTTCCAGATGGACAATGACCCCAAGAATGCAGCCAGAGCTACAATGGAATGGCTTAGGTCAAACATATTCATGTGTTATGCCGCGTACACACCATCGCGTACACACCATCACACCATCACTTTATGTGATGAAAAAAAATGAAGTTTTTAAAAACGTCACTTTAATTGACTGTGTGTGGGGGAAAACGTCTTTTTATGTCTTGTAAAAAACAACAAAAAAAAATTGAAGCATGCTTCAATTTTATGTGTCGTTTTTCAAAAGTGCACTTTTTACTTCACAGAAATTGACCGTGTGTAGCAAAAAACGTCGTTTTGTAAGACGTTTTTTCATCCACGCATGCCCAGAAGCTACTTATGAAGCAAGCTTCAATGGTAAAACGTGGTGGAACGTAACCTCACTTTGCAAGATCATTGTGAGAAAACGATGGTGTGTAGGCAACTTCGTCTTTGAAAATTGAAGTTTCAAAAACGTCATTTTTGACTTCACAGAAAGTGTCGTTTTTTTTTCATCACATAAAGTGATGGTGTGTATGTGGCATTAGAATGGCCCAGTCAAAGTCCAGACTTAAATCCAATTGAGAATCTGTGGCAAGACTTGAAAATTGCTGTTCACAGATGCTCTCCATCCAATCTGACAGAGCTTGAGCTATTTTGCAAAGAAAAATGGACAAAACATTCACTCTCTAGATGTGCAAAGCTGGTAGAGACAAACATACTTGCAGCTGTAATTGCAATGAAAGGTGGTTCAAAATATTGATTTAGGGGGGCTGAATACAAATGCATGCCACACTTTTCACATATTTATTTGTAGAAACTTTAAAAAAAATTATAATTTTCCTTCCACTTCACAATTATGTGACACACTGTGTTGGTCTATCACATAAAATTCTAATAAAATACATTTACATTTTTGGTTGTAACATAACAAAATTTTGAAAATTTCAAGGGGTATGAATACTTTTTCAAGGCAAAATATACATTTTATTAAAGGCTTTCTAAGCATACGTTTATAGAGCTGATATGTGGTAGTAATTAGCATATCCTTCCCCCATCACAAATGGGATAAGGGTTCACATTTCTTAAGTACGTTTGATTTAAAAATATAAAGCGGGTTCCAACCACAATTAGCATTTTTTAAATGTATGTCCTTTCATCATGCGTTTTTATAATATAAATCCGGTCACTTACTATTTTACAGTCCGCCGCCGCGGAAGTCTAGGATGGGAAGTCTAGGATGGGGAGTGATAATTGGGTAGCACACTGCATTCTGGGAAATGATGACACATATTTCCCAGGAGCATTAGAAGGATATGATGTCAGAATCCTAGGTGATTCCAAAGGCAGACTTTGTGGGACCGCATAGCAATAGGCATTTCCAGATGAGTAACATTTTTTTTTCTTTTTTTTTCTTTTTTAGGTCTAATGAGCACAATAATGAAAACAAAAAAAATTGGGATGGATGGAAACTCCACTTTAAAGGGTCACTAAAGGATTCTTTTTTTTTTTTTTTTAGCTAAATAGCTTCCTTTACCTTACTGCAGTCCTGGTTTCATGTCCTCATTGTTCGTTTTTGCTTTGATGTGGCTGTAATTCCTCTCTGTTCTGGACACTTCCTGGTTGTCTGTTTCCTGATCACCACAGTACTGGGAGATTTCTCACTGTGGTGACTAATCAAGGAGGTGTGTCTAAAACCCCTCAGCACCAATCCAGTTTCGTTTTGCAAAACCTTCTCTGCCCTCTATTGGCTCTGTGGCTCTGTACATCAGAGAACCAGGAAACAACAGCAACAACGAAACTAAACTGTAGGTACATTATATGATTGGTTTTTATCTATTTTTAATCATTTTTAAAAGGAATCAGTTAACTATTATGTCTCTATACCCTGTAAACAGTAATTTCAGCAAAACATTTTTTTTCCTTTAGTGACCCTTTAAGTAAAAACAACGTTTTTTCGAGATGCTGAAAAAACATCGTTTTTTTTTATGCCAAAAAATTATCGTGTGTACGCGGCATGAGAATAAAATATAAGAAATACTGTATATATACTATTAGAGGCTGAATCTGGTACATATAATCAGACTCAGAGATTCAATTTAAAAAGACCTGAAACGCTTTTTTTCCATATTTTCAGACAGATCTGTAATATAATATTATGCATGGCAGACTCCCTTGTCATGGGTAGGTAGCTTCATACAAGCTGCCTGCGCCTGCTGTCACTTATGCTATCCATACACAAATTTTCAAAGGAACGCCGTTCAGTCGATTTTCTAATTGTTAATGGGGTGAAATGATCTTTTCTAGATCAAAAAAATTTGCCTCTGTGCGGGTGTGCGCCCCTGCCGCAAGCTCGATGTCCGCCGGTGTCCTGTGTCACAAAGCTGCAGAACAGGGAGATACCTATGTAAACAATGCATTTCCCTGTTCTGCCTAGTGACAGGACACTGATCTACTGCTCCCTGTCATCGGGAGCAGTGATCACTATTGTGTCACTCGTAGCCCAGCCCCCCCCCACAGTTAGAATCACTCCCTAGGACACACTTAACCCCTTCCATGCCCCCTACTGGTTAACCCCTTCCCTGCCAGTGTCATTTACACAATAATCAGTGCATTTTTATAGCACTGATTGCTGTATAAATGACAATGGTCCCAAAATAGCATCAAAAGTGTTTGATGTGTTTGCCATAATGTCGCAGTCACGATAAAAAAAAAAAAAAAACGCTGACGTCACCATTACTAGTAAAACATTTTTTTTAGGAAAATACGATTAATCTATCCCCCATTTTGTAGACGCTATATGTTTTGGGCAAGCTTATTGCGATTTTTTTTTTACCAAAAATATGTAGAAGAATATATATCGGCCTAAACTGAGAAATGTATTTGTTTTTTTTATATATTTTTTGGGCATATTTATTATAGCAAAAAGTAAAAAATATTGCTTTTTTTTCAAAATTGTATAGCGCAAAAAATAAAAACCGCAGAGGTGGTCAAATACCACCAAAAGAAAGCTCTATTTGTTGGAAAAAAAGTATGTTTGGGTGCAACGTTGCAAGACCACACAATTGTCAGTTAAAGCGACCAGTGGCGGCTGGCGCTTAATTTTTTTTAGGGGGGGCGCAAAGAAACTGAAAAAAAAAAAAACACATCAATTGCAGCCACTGTGCCCATCAAACACAGCTACTGTGCCGATCAATTGCCACCACTGTGCCATCAAATGCAGCCACTGTGCCCATCAAATGCCGCCAGTTTGCCCCATCAAACACCGCCAGTTTGCCCCATCAAATGCCACCAGTTTGCCCCATCAAACACCACCAGTTTGCCCCATCAAATGCCGCCAGTTTTCCCCATCAATAGCCGCCAGTTTGCCCCATCAATAGCCGCCAGTTTGTCCCTTCACTAGCCACCAGTTTGCCCCATCAAATGATGTCAGTTTGCCCCATCAAAGGCCGCCAGTTTGCCCCATCAAATGCCGCAAGTTTGCCTCATCAAATGCCGCCAGTTTGCCCCTTCACTAGCCGCCAGTTTGCCCCTTCACTAGCCGCCAGTTTGCCCCTTCACTAGCCGCCAGTTTGCTCCATCAAATGCTGCCAGTTTGCTCCATCAAACGCCCCCAGTTTGCTCCATCAAATGCAGCCAGTTTGCCCCCATCAAATGATGGCAGTTTGCCCCATCAAATAATGCCAGTTTGCCCCATCAAATACCACCAGTTTGCCCCATCAAACGATGCCAGTTTGCCCCATCAAATGCAATGCATGAATCTCTCTATTGTTGATTGACGGGTGCAGGAGAGAGGGGGCAGCGCTACTGCGCCCACTATGGATGAACCGCCACTAAAGGCGACGCAGTGCTGAATCTGGTCATTGGACAGCCAAATCCTCCGGGGCTGAAGTGGTTAATTAACAATACAAATTGTCATTTATTTTAGTCATATGTATCCAACATGGTTACATTGATTTTAAAAGGTTTTGCGTAAGTATAAAATACTTGATAATCTGTACTGCAGCATGCTTTTTTTTTTTTATCGATTATGTATTATAGTTGACAATTATTTTCATAATCGATTATTATTAGTTGTTTCAGCCCTACTCTCCTGTGTGCTTGGCTTCATAGGAGCATGAAAATCTTCCTAGGTGCTTTGGTAAAGCCAAGGCTAACACGCACTTAACCCTTCGACTACCCAAGAACGTGAATAAAAACTCTCCTTTGTGCTTTGGCGTCATGATAGAAGTATTAAACCCCTCCTGTGTGCAGCCAAGGTTAACAGGCTTTTTAATCCTTCTACTACCCAAACAGACACATGAAAACCTTCCTGTGTGCTTTGACTTCATATGAGCAGAAAAATCTTCCTAGGTGCTTTTGCAAAGCCAAGGACAACAAGCATTTAACCCTTCAACCACCACCCAAAAAAAAATGAATGAAAACTCTCCTTTTTGCCTTTACTTCATACAAGCATGAAAATCCTCCTAGGCTTATTGGCAAATCAAGGCTAACAGGCATTTAGTCCTTCATCTACCAAAAAAAAAAAAAAAAATTAAAACTTTGTGCTTTGACGTCATACAAGTAAAAAAAAAAAAAACTTTTGGGGGGCGTGGCTTGCAGTCGATGGAGTAGGACGCTCTGAGCTCTAGCTCCGCCGGGTATCCTGCTATATATCCTGACCCATCTACTTTACACCTCCGCTAACTCTACTCCTCGGCTACCCGGGACCCAGACAGACCCGCTAACCTGCAGAGGATCGAGGGCAAGCGCGCAAACATGTCCCGAAGGGGGAAAGACTTCTCGTCAGCAGCGGACCATGCTGGACAAGATGGCGCCCGCTCCACACGCTCGGCGAAAGAGGCAGCTATACGGCTCTTCACCAAGCCGGGGACTAAAGACATACCACCTCGGTCAGATCTCCTGTTCCCGGACCGAGCGGAACACGAGGAGGTGGAAGCCTCAGGGCTGATCTGGTCGGATGAAGCCCCAGAAGGTGTCGTGTGGGACGCAGTGAGTACACAGGCCCCCCTCCCTGCAACTACTGAGGAGCCTGGCCCCTCGGCCCCTATGGCGGAACCCACTCTGAGAGATGTACTGTCAGCAGTCACCTCATGTAAAGTGGCCATTACTGCCCTGACTACTGAAATTAAAGGGGTAAAAATAGAGGTCAATCTGCTTAGGCATGACATGCAAAAACTCCGTGACCGCACTGCTGACTTGGAAGGGAGGATGAGCAATGTGGAGGATGATGTGGCGCCATTGCTCAGGGAAGTGCACCATTTACAGTCTCACTCCTCTGGCCACGATGCCCGTTTGGAGGACATGGAAAATAGACTAAGAAGGAATAATATAAGGGCAGTGGGGATCCCAGAAAAGGCAGAAGGGAAGAACCCAGTGGCTTTTATAGAAAATTGGCTGACCGACACGTTTGGGGAGCAATCCTTCTCGAAAATGTTTGCAGTAGAAAGGGCTCATAGAGTCCCAGCTAGGCCTCCTAGGCCTGGTGCACCCCCGCGCCCATTCCTTTTTAAACTCCTGAATTTCAAGGACAGAGATGCTATTTTACAATGTGCTAGAACCAAGGGAGACCTCATGAAGATTGATAATGTCAGGATATCCTTTTACCCGGACTTTTCTGCGGAGGTGCAGCGCCGGCGGGCTCAGTTTACTGATGTGAAAAAGCGCCTCAGAAAATATGAGGTGGTCTACGCTATGCTCTATCCTGCTAAGCTGCGTGTTGTTGCTAATAATGAAACCCACTTTTTTGAAAACCCTGCTACGGCATCCGCCTGGCTGGACAGAATGGAGCATTCCTTGAGAGGGGCACCCCCTCCTGTTCATTGAGCTTAATCTGATTTTCTGCGCCAGTCAAGAGTTTTTCCTGTCTGTGGTTAATAAGCTTCAGGGGGTTTTAAATTTGAATGTCATCTTATTTTATGTTCCTGTAAAGGCGGATAGATGGAACTCTGACAAGGCTGTTTAATAGCGTCCTGATGTGAGGAGTACGGATGCAAGTTCCTTCGATCACTGTTTTGAGTCGAAACGTTGGGGCCCCCCCAGTTCCCCATTTGTCCTGCGAGGACCTGTTCTTGCAGCAAAAGTGTGTTTTGTTTTTGCTGCTATTTCTTGTCTCCCCTTTTTTTGTTTTTTTGTCCCCCTTTTTTGATTTTTGTTTTTTTCCAGCCTGCTGCCGGAAACACTCTGCGACATCGAGACACGGTATGCCTGATACTGGTCATTTCTATGGACATCTGCAAGTGCTAACCGCAGGTGATATGTACTTATTTGCCCACGCTGATGCGTATGCTAGTTACTGGACTGGACATAAGCAGTTGAGATACGTGCAGAGGCTGATGCTGATTGCTAAGCCCTGTACTGTACTGCTGAGATGTATGTGTTTGACATGCCCCATACTCAATATTGTTCTTCTTTTAAAACATGGCTTCTGTATTGAATTTTGTCTCCTGGAATGTGCGGGGGCTGAGTGATGGGGTGAAGCGAGTGGCGTTATTTTCTGCCTTGAAGAAACATGCTGCGGCAGTAGTTTGCCTGCAGGAAACCCATTTGCAGCCGGATACTCTGACTGCTCTTAAAAGAGGTTCCTATCAAACCCAGTTCCACTCTACCCATACTGCATATTCCAGGGGTGTTAGCATTTTAATAGCCAATAATACACCCTTTGTGCTGCTACAATCGGTTATTGATGATCAGGGTCGCTATGTGTTTTTACTGTGTAAAATTCTGGGGGTATGTTGTATCATTGCTAATATATATATACCTCCGCCATATACGCCCGAGTGCTTAACTAAGCTAGCTCAGTTCATGGCCTTGCATTCTAATGTTCCGATATGGGTGCTGGGCGATTTTAATAATGTGCTCAACAGGTGTCTAGACCGATTCTCGCCCCAGACGGGAAGTAGGGCGGGTATAGGGGGTATGACCCCATTAGCTAAACTGATCAATGAGCTGGGTTTACGGGACATCTGGAGGGAGAGGAACCCTGAATTACGGGTGTATTCCTGCTACTCAGCCACCTACCATTGCCTGTCACGTATTGATCTCTGTCTGGGAAATGTAGGAGCACAAGATAGAACGGATTCGGTTCTCTATGCCCCTAGGAATATTTCAGACCACTCCCCCCTGGTAATAGGCGTTAAATTTGGTCACCAACCACAAACTAAACTGTGGAAGGTAAACCCATTTTGGTATGAACTATTTCCCGCCCCTGACCCTATCTCTAGGGAAATCTCGGATTTCCTTTCTGTCAATAAAGGCACGGCTGACCTCACGGTGATATGGGACACACTGAAGGCTCATATGAGGGGGCTAATCATAAGACAGATATCCAACATTAAGACGAAAACTAAAGAATGGGAAAATACAGTTATGAATATGGCTGGAGAGGCAGAAACACAATACATTCAGGACCCCTCAGATGTCACAGAAAGGAAATGGTTAGAGGCCCAAACTCTATATCAGCAAGTCACTTTGAACGCAGCAGAAAATAAACGTTTTTTCATTCAACAAACATATTTTAATGAAGGGGAAAATACGGGGCACCTACTGGCGGTGATCGCAAGAGCACAACAGGGTAAGGCACACATAGATGCCATCCAAACGCCGCTCGGGGACACAGTCCATGATCAGGCCCATGTTGCCTCTGTGTTTACAGACTTCTTCAAGGATGTATACACATCCAAGGTAGATCCTACCGAGGAGGCAGTCTCACACTTTCTGGACCAGTGTGCCCTGCCTAGGGCCACGGCCCAAGATGTGTCGATGCTGAATGCCCCACTAAAATTGGAGGAACTCTCACTGGCTGTGTCGCAGATGGCTAATAGCAAAGCACCTGGCACTGATGGGTTACCCATAGAAACTTATAAGAGATATGGAGGGACGCTTTTACCAGGACTGTTGGAGGTACTTAATGAGTCCTTTAGGTCGGATCGTCTGCCGACATCTATGGGGGAGGCTGTGGTGGTGGTGCTTCCTAAGCCAGGCAAGGACCCCTTGCAACCTGACTCCTACAGGCCTATATCGTTACTGAATTCGGACGTTAAAATTCTGGCTCGAGTTCTAGCGACAAGACTTTCCGCGGTGATAGCTAGGCTGGTCCATGTGGATCAGTCAGGCTTTATCCCTGCTCGATCCACAGCATTAAATATTAGGAGACTCTTCCTAAATATGCAGTTGCCGGTGGAGAATCCGGGTCGTAGGGCGATTCTCTCGCTTGACGCTGCCAAAGCTTTTGACAGCGTTGAGTGGAGATATCTCTGGGCAGTGTTGGATGGATTTGGACTGGGGGAAAATTTTGTTAAATGGATAAAACTTTTATATGCAGCCCCAACAGCGAGGATTAGGATAAACGATGAGATGTCGGAGGCCTTTCCTTTGTTCCGGGGCACTAGGCAGGGGTGCCCTTTGTCACCCCTGCTTTTTGCCCTAGCGATGGAACCCTTGGCTTCTAAGATACGCGCATCACCTGACATTGTGGGATTTCGCCGCAGGCATGGAGAGACCAGACTGTCCTTGTATGCGGACGATGCACTGCTGTATTTGGGGGACATGGAGGGGTCCCTGCTTGCCGTGATGCAACTTATCGAGCACTTTGGGGAGTTGTCTGGTTTTGCCATTAACTGGCATAAATCGGTGCTCCTCCCGCTCGATGAGTCGCCATCGAGGTTGCCGGAGATAGCGTCCCGAATACAACTAGTGGAAACCTTCAAATACCTAGGAATTGTAGTGACTAAAGACCCAACAGACTATGTGTCCCTAAATCTAAAACCCTTATTGCACAAATTTAAAACTAAGTGCTCTGCCTGGGGTAAGTTGCCTCTGACAGTAACGGGGAGAGTAAACCTGATCAAGATGATCTGGGCCCCTCAGTTGCTATACATCTTGCATAATGCCCCGGTGTGGATCCCGAAGTGTTGGTTTCAGCGTATAGACTCCCAATTCCGGTCCCTTATTTGGAATAATCGAGTAGCCAGGATAAAACTTCTCACTTTACAATACCCGAAGGATCAGGGGGGAATGGCGGTTCCTCATGCTCAGACATATTTCTATGCAGCCCAATTACAACACTTTGCAGGGTGGAATCAGCCGACAGTGACAGACCCCTCTAGGGACTTGCTCATTGACCCAACCACTGCGTACTCTGCGCTATCACATATGGAGATGGGCTTCCCTGGTGCCCCTGAAACATGCCCTACGGTTTGCCTTCTTAAAAAACTATGGAGTGCTATTAGAAGGAGAATGGGGATTGCGGGCTTCCTGCCTGGTACGCCCATATGGCGGAACAGGTTCTATACCGAACTAGTTAAAATTCGGGACTGTTCTAGATGGGAGGCAGCGGGCATTCGATATTTGAGCCAAATCCTAGATGGGGCGGCCCTGAAATCTTTTGAACGGCTGAAGGTGGAATTCCCAATATTGGATAGGTCACAGTATCAATATGTCAGGCTGGCACATGCGATTAGATCCCAGGGTCATTGCTCCACTCTGCGCCTGGAGGATTCTCGTTTTCTGGGCTCAGTTTTTGACGACACAGAGAAAAAGGGTTTTATTTCCAGGTCCTACTTACAATTACTGGCACCCATACAAGCACCTGATATTCTGCCCTGCAGAGGGAAATGGGAGAGTGACATAGGGCCCATAGATGGGGAGCAATGGGAGCAAGTACTGCGGGCAGGTCCTTTGGTTTCAGTCTCGGCAGCCCAAAGATTGTCGCATCTGTTTATTCTTCATAGAGTCTACAGGACACCGGTACAACTACATCGCTGGGGTAGACGTGATACACCCATTTGTCCCAAATGTCAGGCCCACCCAGGAGACCTCATCCACATGTTGTGGAGGTGCCCCAAGTTAGTGAGGTACTGGAAAGCTGTGGTTAAGATCATTAATTCTACCTATCAGGTCCAGTTGCCTGTAAGTCCGCTGGTGTGCTTGCTGGGGGGTATAGATGAGGACCTGTACTTGCCTCCTGTTTACACTGCCTTGATTAGACTACTGTATCTGGCAAGAAAGCTTATTGCGAGATATTGGATGTCTACCCGGGTTCCACTGAGCCGACAGTGGATCCAGGAGGTTAATAGGATTCTTATAAGGGAAAGGAATACATACTCACATAGAAAGGCACCACGCAAATTTGATAATATATGGCAGGGTTGGCTGGGATCCCCGGACGTGGCCCCCCCACAACTGGTACTTGATAGGCTGTTACTCGGATGAGGCCCTGATTGAGTAGAATGGTAGGATGGGGTCATATCCCAAAAACTACCGGTCGAGAGGTTATTGGGATGGGTGCCTTGACAAAAATTGTACCTATGGCATCAGGCTGGGCTGGTTCTTCCCCCCCCCCCCCCCTTTTTTTTTTTTTTTTTTTTTTTTTTTTTTCTTTCCTTTCCCCCTGTTGTATGATTTACTTTTATTATTTCTACTCCTCTCCTGTTTGATGTTTCGAGAGGTGATGTAACAGGTATACAAGATGATTACTGCAGTACTGTTATTGAACTCAGCTGTTGCTCCTTGGCTTATTGTTCAACTGAATACATATCCTGTGTGGCCCTTGTTTGTTTTGGGTCAATTATGTGTACTGTACATGTCTTGTATTTTGTACTGCCTTTTCTCTTAAAAGAATAAATACTTTTCTGATTTAAAAAAAAAAAAAAAAAACTTGTGTTCATTGGCAAAGCCAAAAGGTTGTTAGTCCTTCAATTACCCAAACAAAACCTTCCTGAGTGCCTTGACTTCTCATGAGCATGAAAATCTATCTGCTTGCTTTGGTAAAGCCAATGCTAACCCTTCAACTACCCAAAAAGATGAATGTAAACTATAATTTTTGCTTCAACGGCTTAGAAGTATAAAAGCCCCCCTGTCTGCTTTAACAAAGACAAGGCTTTTATCCCTTACCTACCTGAAGAGCAGTAAAAAAAAAAAAAAAAAAAAAATACATTCTGTGTTCTCTGACTTCATAGGACTATGAAAACCCTCTTGCGTGCTTTGATAAAGCTAAGGCTTTTAGATTGTAAGCTCCAAGGAGCAGGGCCCTCTGATTCCATTGTACTGAATTGTAATGTAACTGTATTGTCTCTGTACTGTCAATTTGTAGAGCAATGTGCAAACTGTTGGTGCCATATACACTCACGGGCCACTTTATTAGGTCCACCTTGCTTGTACCGGGTTGGACCACCTTTTGCCTTCAGAACTTCCTTAATTCTTTGTGGAATAGATTCAACAAGGTGTTGGAAACATTCTTCAAAAATTTTGGTCAATATTGACATGATAACAATACGCAGTTACTGCAGATTTGTTGGCTGCACATCAATGATGCAAATCTCTGGTTCCTCCACATCTTAAAGGTGCTCAATTGGCATAGGCGTGTGCAAGGGGTGTGCCAGGTGTGCCTGGGCACACCCTAATCCTGGGGTTGGCAACCTGTCAATGGTGGGCAGGTGATCGGTAAACCACAATCCTTCCTTGCCGACCCTCAGAACCTGGACAGGAGAGGTTGTGGGGGTGGAATTTAGTGGAACTGAGCTGTATTTTCCTCCTGCAGCAGCTGAAAGTAGGCTTCTCCTCCTCTCCCTTTTTGTCAACATTCAGCTGCCACAGGAGGAAAATATAGGGGATCGGTGCTAATATATTGCACCCGTCCTTTCCCTGTTCCATTTCCTTCTGTTAGTTGGGTCCGACTCCCCCATGTGCTCCCTTGCTCCCCCTTTTTCCCCCATTGTTTTAGAATGAAGGGCGGGGAAGAGGCCGGTAATTCTGTCAAACGCATATGTGTTGAAGGTTTGGGGTGCACACCCTAATGCAATAGGCTGCGCACACCTATGTCAATTGGATTTAGATCAGGTGACTGTGGAGGCCATTGGAGTACAGTGGCTTGCTCATTCGATAACTGGTGAATGGTGTGTGCATGTGGCCCGTTCAGCATTGCCGTCATCGGAAGCCCGTCCCTAGTACGATCTGCCTGTCCAAGAGGGACAGATCGTACAAGCTTTTAATGAGGTTACAACCTTCGCAAGATAAACATCTTGCGATGGTTGTAACGTGTATGGCCACCTTAATGCTGTACTCAATAAAGCATTTAAAAGGCACTTAAAGTGACTGGCACACAACTGTATTGATCCCATGTGCCTTGACTGGCCAAGGATCTGCCCCTTTTGTATATTGTACTGTATGTTAGAAACTTAGAGGCTGTTATTTAAATAGTGAGAACATTTAATTGACCTATTGTAGCAGTCATCGATAAAGGATGAGAATGGTGGTGTGTGTGTGTGTGGGGGGGGGGGTGCATTATCCTGCTGGAAGGAGCCATCAGAAGATGGGTACATTGTAGTCATAAAGGGATGGACATGGTCAGCAACAATAGGCAGTGGAGTTTAAACGATGCTCAATTGGTACCAAGGGGCCCAAAGTGGGCCAAGAACATGTTTTCCACACCATTATATCACCACCAGCCTGAACCGTTGATACAAGGCAGGATGGATCCATACTTTTATGTTGTTTATGCCAAATTCTGACCCTACCATCTGAATGTTGCAGCTGAATTTGAGACTCATCAGACCGGGCAACGTTTTTCCAATCTTCTATTGTCCAATTTTGGTGGGCCTGTGTGAATTGTAGCCTCAGTTTCTTGTTCTTAGCTAACAGGAGTGGCACCCGGTGTGGTGTTCTGCTGCTGTAGCCCATCTGTTTCAGGGTTCGATGTGTTGTATATTCAGAGATGGTATTCTGCATACCTTGGTTTTATTGTAGTTATTTGAGTTACTGTTGCCTTTCTATCATTTCGAATCAGTCTGTCCATTCTCCTCTGACTTCAAGAAGGGATTTTCGTCCACACAATTAAGGCTCACTGGATATTTTCTCTTTTTCGGACCATTCTCTGTAAACCCTAGAGATGGTTGTTCATAAAAATCCCAGTAGATCAACAGTTTTTGAAATACCCATACCAACCCATCTGGCACCTACAACTGAGCCACGTTCAAAGTCACTTAAATCCCCTTTCGTCCCCATTCTGATGCTCGGTTTGAACTTCAGCAAGTCTTCTTCACCAGGTCTAGATGCCTAAATGCATTGAGTTGCTGCCATGTAATTGGCTAATTAGCAATTTGTTTTAATAATAATAATACTAACAGGATTTTAAGTCTTCAAGTGCCCAAAAAAAGAAATAAGTAAACCACCCCCTATGCTCTGACGGTATAGGAGTATGAAAATTCTCCTGTGTAAGTCACGGATAAGTCATTTAACTGTTCAAGAACCCTTTAGCTCTAGACAATGAGTAGGATTAGCATGGGATTTAACTAATTAACTGCCAAATGTGCTGTAGGAGCCATGACAAGTCAGAAACTAAGCTTTGCATTTTTTCAGCTCCAACTTTAACATTCGATACAAGCCAGACACTAAGGCCGGATTCACAGCTATGCGAATTGAGTGCGGCTTAAACCGCATCCAATACGCAGAACATTTCTAAATACATTGTTTTCAATGAGGCTGGTTCACATATGTGTGATGCATTCGCACTGCGTATTGCAGAAAAAATGTGTGCGTATTTTAGGCATTGCGGTGCGGCTCAGGTGCGAATTCAGGCCCATTATCTTCTATGGGCACGCAGCTGATTCGCAGATGTGTTAATTTCTCTTCAGGATTTGTCTCATTCAGCTCAATACACTTCCCCCCTCCCCTTTCCCAGGTCTCCAAATTCGCAGCTAATCGGCAGCTAAAACGCAATGGATCTGCTGAACACTTCTCTTATCTCTCTGCAGAGATAAGAGAGCTGAAATTCGCACCGCACAAGTGTGATTCCGGCCTAAGGGGGGGATTTACTAAAACTGGTGCAGTTTTGCATAGTAACCAATCAACTTCTAATGTCAACTTGTTCAATTAAGCTTTGATAATAAAACCTGGAAGCTGATTGGCTACTATGCACAGACTACGTGGTTTTTCCTCTCTTTGGCGTCACCTTTTGGGCAACTTCTGCTAATGTTATGTGTTATGGTTAGCATTGCTTCTGAGCATGCGTGTTTGTATTTGGATTTTTTTCCCAAAGGACTTCTGTACACACGATCAGATAATCCGACAACACACATTTGTTGTCTGAAAATTTTAAAGCATGCTAATCCACATTTGTTGGCGGAAATTCCGACAAGAATTGTCCGATGGAGCATACAAACGGAGCAAATTTTCCGACAACAGCCTGTCATCACACAATTCCCATTGGAAAACCCGATCATGTGTACGAGGCTTAAGGCTACATTTGGATTGGCCCTATGACACTCTGCCAATGCCAGGGGCAGAAATCTATCAATTCTGGCTCCTGTGTTTGACACCTGTAAGTGGCTAGCTGTGGCCACTGAGCATGTACACTTCAATGATAGGTTGTCACTGCAGGTAATCGCTGTCTTAGCGAACAGCCACAAATAGCTTCGGCCACCGACAACCTGTCATTGAAGTGTGTGAGCTTAGCAGCCACAGCTAGTTCCTCAGGAACCAGTAGATTGCTGCTGCTGGTATTCACACCGTGGCAGAAGGCCTGAGGCTAGGCATAAAAATGCCAGTATAGTGTGCAGTGGTGGCCCATGTATAAAGGGGGAAGGGCACTGCCCCCCTAATCCATGCGCTTGGCTCCTAATCTACATGCAGAGCGCGGGACGCATTGGATTTAAATGTGTTTTCTTTTTGGAAGCACATGATTAGAGCCTAAGACTCTAATTGGCTTAAAAAAGGTGGGCTTGGGGCGCAGAGCACTGCGTCCTGAGCTTACCCAGTTGTGTGGCAATAAGGCATTAATAGTCGCTATTGTCTTTCTGATTCTCCTCAGGGCATGGATATTAAAGAGGTGGTTCACCCTAAAAAGCAAGTTTCTACCATGAAATCCAGCATACTAGCGTGAGCTACAGTATGCCTTTATTTATTTATTTTGCGCCGTACTCACTGTTTAATCACGTAGTTAAGTTTCAGTTCCTATGCAGAGGGGAACATGATTGACGGCCGGCTATGGCGCGTCACGCTTTCCGAGTAGGACTCGTCTCTTCACGGTGCCTGCGCACAGACTAGGAGCTGACTGCGCAGGCGCCGTGAAGAGCCAAGTCCTATTTCCGCTATTTCCGGGAACCGTGACGCGCAATAGCCGGCCGTCAATCATGTTCCCCTCTGGATAGGAACGCCTACTAGTCTGAAACTTAACTACGGGATTAAACAGTGAGTACGGCGCAAAAAAATAAAATAAAGGCATACTGTAGCTCGCGCTAGTATGCTGGATGGCATGTTAGAATTTTTTTTTTTTTAGGGTGAACCCCCGCTTTAAGACCCGATTGGCCAAGAGGAGAAGTGATCGTAGCCGCCAAAGAGGAAGCCATAGAGGAGGAGGAGATGCAGGGAAATCCGCCATGAAGCCGCAGAGGAGGAGATGCAGGAAGGAGCTGCCCGCGACCTAGATGGGGTAAGTGCAGAGCTGGTGGGCAGGCGAGCATGCGACGAGGGGAAGATCAACCGATCAGTTTGTTTGCCACGCCCCCCAAAAATGGAGCACCAGCCGCTATTCATAGTGTGTTTTAATGTAATTTTTTGAGTTGCTACCCTGTAAGTATATCCTACCAAAATCCACAGCAATGTCGTCACAGAAGGAAATCAATTCTCATTGGCCAAACCAAAAATGCACAACACTTAACACATTCAAAACGCATTGCAATACATAATGAAAATAAGCATTAACATGCTACAATGAACATTAAAAAAATGCACTAAAAATGGACATGAATAAATGAGAACCCGACTCTTCAACTGACAAAATGACTACATAAATCAAATGCTATAATAAGGAGTCAAATTTTCAGCTAAAAAGGGTTAATATGGGAGATTACCCTTTAATATAAAAAAGGATGCTTTGTTTGTAGCCTGGCTGTGCTAAGGTTAATGAAGAACTTAACTGTTGCTCAACTAAAGGGCACACCGACACTGCAAGGATGAAGGTACTGTGCTCTCTGCTAGTGATCTAATAAATGAACAAGTGTCGCTATAGAAAAATAATGCATCTCTGGCATCCCTTTAGCTGTGCATGGTCCTTCCATACGGTTGCTCATTTGCTGATCAGTTGCTGTGCACCAAACGCCGCCACTCCTGCTATCATTGTACTTATTGCATTTACCGGGAATATCTGATAGGAAGCTAAATGCCTCTGTGAGAAGCCTCAGATGGAAGCCTTCATTTTCTGACACAGTAAAGCAGAGCTAAACCTGCAAACCATGCCAAGTGCTTGGAACTGGTAGGCTGCTTAGCAGTCAGATCATAGCAGTTTCTACCTGAGCTGAGGATTTCTGATTTGGTCAGTTGACCCATTAAATTCACTGTGGCAAGTGGCAGCCTTTAAACCCACTCTTGTTGACCATTGCCAGTTTGGCTGAGGATGTAGGCTTGTGTATGGAATCTAGCTCACATGCTAATCCACTTGGCATTACCGAGAATCCCCAGAGAGCAACAGATTGCTATGTTTCCATTACAGTGTATTAATAACAGTGTTGTGGTTATTCTTCACATTAATGAATTGTTTAGTTAAAAATAGCTGTGGCGTTGAGTATATTATGATACAAGGAAAAGTTACTGCTAATATTTTGCTACACATAGGAATGAAGCAGCTCAAATAAACATTGTTTGGACAAAGTGAGCAGATGAAGTCAATGTAGAGGAGGTACCCGCAGATAGCCCTGGCACAGTGGAACCTCGGATTGCGAGTAACGCCTGTAACAAACATTTAGCAATACGAGCACTGTATTTTTAAAAATCCTAAGCCCCCATTCACACCTAGGCGTTTTGTCGCCTGTAGTGTGACGCCGCAGCAGCCCCGAGACGCTGGAGGGATGAAAACACATTGCCCTCTATGGAGATGGTTCACATCTCCACGCCGAACGCTGAACGCCGTACGCCTGCCGCCTGAAAAAAGTCCCGGACCTTTTTTTCAGGCGGCTTTCGGCGTTCGGCATAGGAGATGTGAACCATCTCCATAGAGGGGGTGAGGCTGCATTCACAATCGCTGCGTTTTGTCGCCGCAAATCGCGGTACAAAACGCCGCAATTTGTCGCCGCAATTCGCGGGACAAAACGCCGCGATTTTGTACGCCTAGGTGTGAATGCAGCCTAACTCAGTTTGTGAGCGTTGTCTCGCAAAACGAGCAGGATTCAGGCCAAAGCGGTGTGCAGTACCGCATTTGGCCTTAGGTGGGGGGGCTCCGGAGCCGAGCGGCGAAGAATCTGCTCAGACAGGGAAATACTCCGTTCCCGAGCCTTTCCGAAGTTTGCCGAGGTCAGCCGAGCTGTCCTCTAGCCTTTCTGGCTGTTTCCGATGCTCGCCTGCGCCCCCCACCTCTGGCCGCATGCGGTATTGCATGCCATTGAAGTCAATGCGGAATAAATTATTTTTGTTTCCATTGACTTCAGTTGGGAAACTCGCTTTGATATACAAGTACTTTGGATTACGAGCATTCTCCTTAAACGGATTATGCTCGTAATCCGAGGTTCCACTGTAGTTGTAAACCTCAGACATGAAATATGAACAAAGCATATCCCTCTATAGTGTGTGTATTTGTCTCAGTTAAGAGCTCTAAGTGTCATTTCTGTCTGCTGCTTTGTTCCTCTGTTATCAGCATGAATCTTTAAAAACACCCCCGCCATTGTAATTCATGTGCCCAGCGTCCTGCAAGGGGCCAGACGCATGGATGGGGGGGCGGTGACATGGATAGGGGGGCGGTGCCTGTGTGTCCTTAATGTATGGACCACCCCTGTTATCTACCCTAGTGGTGACATTCAACTCTTTTTTTTCAATACATAGCAAGAACCTGCAAAAAATAAGGTATGTGAATGGGCGCAATTGACACTGTTGTGTTGTGTTATGTGCTGGCTTGCACAAGCCCTACTTTTTTGAGCACAATGCAATGCATGGTTAACATGTGTCAGCGCAATGCGCTTCAACACCCAGGACAAACCATGCATGTTACAGGAGAAGAGGAGACAAATGCGTGTTAAAATGCAAAGCAGCATTCCAATGCACATGTGTTTCCCTAAACTCAATGCACATGTTGCAATGTGGATGAACCCTGAGGCTAGATGCACACTGCTCACATCTGTGTTTTACTGTGTGGGCAGCTGTCAGTGTGAGCCTGAGCTCGGAGTGAGGTGATGTGTGTCTCAGCGCATTGCACTACTTCCTTTTTTTTTTAAACTTTATTTAAAGTGTCACAGTGAGGGGGATTTACCAAAACTGGTGCACACAGAATCTGGTGCAGCTGTGCATAGCAACCAATCAGCTTCCAGGTTTTATTGGCAAAGCTTAAAGGAGTTGTAAAGGAAAAAAAAAAGTCACCTTAATGCAATCTATGCATTAAGGTGAAAAAAACATCTGATGAGGCCGGCCCCCACTGAGCCCCCGTTTTACTTACCTGACCCCTCGAAAGTCACGCGCTCGGTCCCGAGATCCTCTTTGTCGCTTAGCCTGGCCGCTGATTGGCTCGAGCGGATGGATTGAGAGCAGCGCAGCCATTGGCTTGCACTGCTGTCAATCACATCCAGTGACGTGGCGCGCTGAGGGGCGGGGCCAAGTGATACAGTGAGCGGCTATGGCCACTCGTTGTATCACGGGAGCGCACCCGCAAGGACTTATCACATTCATGCGAGAGAGCTCGCATGGTGATGAGTTATTTCGGGGAGGACCAGAGTCAGCCACCGAGGGACCCCAGAAGACGTGGATCGGGGCCACTCTGTGCAAAATGAACTGCACAGTGGAGGCAAGTATAACATGTTTGTTATTTTAAAGAAAATGTTTTTTTTTCCTTTAGTGACACTTTAATTGGACAAGCTGAAGTTAGAAGCAGATTGGTTACTATACACAGCTGCACCAGATTCTGTGTGCTTCAGTTTTAATAAATCTCCCCCATAGTGGTGCATTGTGTTGTTGTGCAATCCAATGTGCTGCACATCACACCAGCATTACGGTGTGAACAGGGCACATAACACTTGTTTTTTTAATGTGTCTTGGCAGCGACCTGCGTTTATCCAGCGCGTTAAAACACAGGTCACCACACATACTCTGAGCGAGCCCTAAGGCTACTTTCACACTAACCTGCACAGTAAAACGCAGCAGTGTACCGTGAGGAGGACGAGTGACAGTGCCAGCTATGGCACGTCGCAGTTCAATGCACCTTTCAGTGCATCACATTGCTTACTTGTTTTTTTCCCTTAACTTTATGTGAAGTGTCACGTCATTCATGTCATTGCACAGCAGCGCAGTGCATTGTGCTTATGTGCTGTGACATACGGTGCCATTCAGTTAAAAAACAATAATGGAAAAAAAAGACTGCAACAAAAAAAAGAAAAAGGAATTCATATGCTAAATAAAGGAATTACTATACTGTTATTACAGATATCAACCCCATACAGTTACCAGAAGACATTTTTGGCTAAAGCGGGGTTGATTTATGAAAACTGGTGCAGCTGTGCATAGTCACCAATCTGAATCCAGGTTTTATTGTCAAAGGTTAATTGAACAAGCTAAAGTAAGGGTCCTTTCACACCAGCGGACCGTTCGTCCGTTCATTACAAGTCCGTTAACGGACTTGTAATGAATCCCTATGGGAACGCGTCCGTTAGCGGATGGAGCATCCACTAGCGTCCGCGTCAGTCGGGATCCGCTTTTCCGAACGGAAGAAACCCTATTTTTCTTCCGTTCGGCGGAACGAACTGGATGCAGACGGACAGACGGTCCGTCTGCATCCGGTCCCCCATAGGGGACAGCGGAGCAGAGACAGGGCGGTCCCTGCACTGTGTGCGGGGACCGCCCTATCCGCCGACAGCTCAGCGGGGATCCCCGCTGAGCTTTGGCGGACACACGGAGCGGACCCAGAAACGGTCCGCTCCGTGTGAAAGAGCCCTTAGAAGCGGATTGGTTATTATGCACAGCTGCACCAGATTCTGTGTGCTCCAGTTTTAGTAAATCTCCCCCATAGTGATACTTCATTCATTTCTCTGCCCAGCAATGTGGTGCATTGTGCTGTTGTGCATTAACATGTGGTGCTATCCAATGCGCTGCACATTACATCAGCGTTGTGGTGTGAACGGAGCACATAGAAAACACTTGTTTTTTTAATGTGTCTTTGCAAATGACCTGCGTGTATCCAGTGAGTTAAAACACAGATCACCGCACATACTCTGAGAGAGCCCTAAGGCTACGTTCACACTAACCTGCACAGTAATATGCAGCAGTGTACCGTGAGGAGGACTAGTGACAGAGCCAGCTATGGCACGTCGCAGTTCACTGCACCTTTCAGTGCATCACATTGCTTGTTATTTTTCCTTAACTTTATTTAAAGTGTCACTTCATCCATGTCATTGCACAGCAGCGCGGTGCATTGTGCTCCTGTGCCATGACATACCATGCCATTCAGTTAAAAAAAAAAAAAAAAAATCATATGCAAAATAAAGGCATTCCTATACTAATATTACAGGTATCAACCCCATACAGTGATCAAAAACATTTTTGACTATAGTGGGTTTTGAGTTACAAAAACTGATGCACACAGAATCTGGTGCAGCTGTGCATAGTAACCAATCTGAGTCTAGGTCTTGCTGTCAAAGCTTAATTGAACGCGCTAAAGTTGAGCCGGCCATACATTATACAATTTTCGTATTATATTTCCTTTAGATTTACCTTCAACTATGTAGTGCAAGGGCCTGCCCAATTGCATACAAATTGAAGTTGGGTTCACACTATTGTGATTAGGATGCAAATTTCCCCGCAACCAATTCACATGTCAATAGAGTGTGACCGGCTCCCAATGGACATCTCCAAAGCGGCTCCGGAGCGAATTGCACTGGAGTCCTGTGTGTCTTCTGGTCTGTTTCAGGTCCAAATTCAGCCAAAAATTCAGACTTGAAACGGTGAACAGGGACGCACCGGACCCCTGCTGTGAGCCACTCCATACAGGAGTGTGAATATTATATTATTATTATATTATACAGGATTTTCAAAAAGGAAGAGTATAGCCTCTGTTAGACTTGCTATGAAATAAATTAAATGTGCCAGCATCCCGTTTGATTTGTAGAAGATAAGACCAAATGAATAAAGACCAAAGGCTGCTTGGGGCCGATTAGTATAGATACTCATAGGTCAAAAAAGGGGTGTTGATTGGGACTTTCGAGGCACTGATAGGAAACCATACAGATAGTATAACAATAAACAATATTTATTTACGTACACCAGTATACATATAAAAACATTTAGGACAAACAGGGCCGGCCCTACCATGGGACCCGACGGTACCATTGTACCAGGCAGCACTTTCAGGGGGGCAGCAAATTTTCTGCCTGCACGCCATCCCATTCCGCCAGCTCCACTCTCCACTCCACTGTGGGGCTAATTGCCGCCCGACCGCTCCTCCCGTTCCGCTCTCCGCTCCACTGTGGGGTTAATTGCATGAATAGAGCCATAACAGGTTTTATACTCCTATATACATGTATAGAGCCATGATAGGTCCACTTTAGTTATCATGATATAAAATAAAGGATGTGGGGGCATTTTGGTGGGCGTAATTTTTTTTGGGGGGGGGGGGGGGCAGTATTTCATTCTTGGTACCAGGCAGCACAATGTCTTGGGCCGGCACTGGGGACAAACCCCACAGATCAGATCAGGTAATGTAAAAGGACAAAACCGTCTATGTCTAATAGGTGGAGCCAGCAACCTCATTATACAGGATTTATATAGCGCCAACAGTTTGTGCAACGCTTTACAACATCAGGGAAGACGTACAATACAATACAGGAGTGTTAATATTATATTATACAGGATTTATATAGCGCCAACAGTTTGTGCAACGCTTTACAACATCGGGGAAGACGTACAATACAATACAGGAGTGTTAATATTATATGGTTTTGTTAAATCTAAAGGAAAATTGTACAAGAAAATGGAATAATGTATGGCCAGCCTTAGAAGCTAATTGGGTACTATGCACATTTGCATCAAGTTCTGTGTGCACCAGTTTTAGTATATCCCCCCCCCCAGTGTTCCTATATTATATCACTAAAATAATTTACTATAATAATGAGATTGATTGATGGCATTTGAGGTGTCAGGTAGTGATGTTAGGGTTAAGTCTGAGCGATCCGATACCTGAGCCCAGACCTGCAATAGCTGTCAGAAGAAGGGACGTGTACAGAAATGTGTTCGTGCCTCCTTTGATATAGCCTCGATCCCTGGAAGCTCCAAGGGTTAATGAACAGCTGTAAAGCTCAGCTCTTATGTCTGTGTCCACCAATACAGAAGCTGAGATGTGAATTTGGCTCCCTCCCTCCCCTTGTAAAATGAAAATAGTTGGGGAGGGTGAGACTGAGGGAGAAGGGGGGATTGTAGAAAGTCTACTGAAGAAAGCCAAGTCCATGTAGCACGATTCTCACATTTGAGCACAGAGGCTCCGATTTTCTGCTATCACGATCCTCACATTTGAGCACAGAGGCTCCGATTTTCTGCTATCACGATCCTCACATTTGAGCACAGAGGCTCCGATTTTCTGCTATCACGATCCTCACATTTGAGCACAGAGGCTCCGATTTTCTGCTATCACATTGGATTAAGAGATCTTGGCTGGAGCGAGAGGGAAGGAAGGATTTGTTGGCGGAGGATTTGTTGAGTTTCCTTAGGTTGTGACCGGTGTTGGGTGAAGATGTGCCGGAGGGTGAAGCTGAGGTCTGGGCAGGTGTACCTAGCTCTCCTAACCTGCTGCTTGGTGCCAGCTTCCAGCCAAATCAGGTACACCGTCCCGGAGGAGCTGGAGCACGGGGCATTCGTTGGGAACATCGCAGAGGACTTGGGCTTGGACATCTCCAAGTTGTCTTCTCGCCGCTTCAGAATCGTCTCTGGAAGCAACAAACAACACCTGGAGGTCAACCTGGAGAACGGGATTCTGTTCGTCAATGAGAAGATAGACCGGGAAGAAGTTTGCGAGTTCCAGCCGGTGTGTTCCTTACACTTGCAGGTGGTGATGGAGAACCCTTTGGAGCTGTACAGGGTCGAGGTGGAGATTTTGGATATCAATGATAACGCGCCCAGCTTTCCCTGGCATGACTACGTGCTGGAAGTGACCGAGTCGGCGGCTCCCGGTGCCCGCTTCCCCTTGGAGAGCGCCCAGGACCCCGATGTGGGCACCAACTCCCTGCGCAACTACAAGCTCAGCCCCAACGGCTTCTTCTCCCTGGAGGTCCAGAGCCGGAGCGACGGCAGCAAATTCGCCGAGCTGGTTTTGGAGAGACCCCTAGACAGGGAGCAGCAGAAGACCCATAGGGTGTTACTGACTGCCATGGATGGAGGGGTCCCTGAGCGCTCTGGCACCGCCATGGTCATCATCAGCGTGCTGGATGCCAATGATAACGTGCCCACCTTTGACCAGACCTTCTACAGGGTGAGCCTCCACGAGAACGTGCCTAGGGGCACCCTGGTCCTCAAGCTGAACGCCACCGATCTGGACGAGGGCACTAACGGGGAGATTGAGTACTCGTTCAGCGGCCATGCTCCTCAGAAGGTGAGGGACCTGTTCATGGTGGAGCCCCGGTCCGGGAACGTCCGGGTTAAAGGGGTTCTGGACTACGAGAAGTCCAACCTGTACGAGCTGTACGTCCAAGCCAAAGACCGGGGACCGTCAGCTGTCGCAGTGCACTGCCGGGTGCTGGTCAACCTGCTGGACGTCAACGACAACGCCCCGGAGGTCATCCTCACCTCGGTGTCCACACCGGTCATGGAAGACGCTCCTCCGGGGACGGTGATCGCGGTCATCAGTGTGATGGATCGCGACTCTGGCGACAACGGGGACGTCAACTGCGACATCCCCAAAAACGTGCCCTTCCAGCTGCACTCTTCCTATAAGAACTATTACACCTTGGTGACCACCGAGATCCTGGACAGGGAGGCCGTGTCCGAGTACAACATCACCATCAGTGCCAGGGACTTCGGCTCCCCACCGCTCATGACCAAGAAGATGATCACAGTCCAGGTGACCGACATCAATGACAACGTCCCCGCTTTCCTCCAACCTTCCTATACAGTGTATGTGATGGAGAACAACCCGCCGGGGGCTTCCATCTGTTCGGTGACTGCTGTGGACCCTGATGCCAATCAGAACTCTTACCTTTCCTATTCCATCATGGAGGGTCAGATCCAGGGGATGCCAGTCTCTACCTATGTCTCCATTAACTCGGACAGTGGCAACATCTATGCCCTGCGCTCCTTTGACTATGAGCAGATCAGGAACTTTCAGATCAGGGTGCAGGCGCAGGATGCTGGCTTCCCCCCTCTTAGCAGTAATGTCACTGTCAATGTCTTCATACTGGACCAAAATGACAATGTCCCTGTTATTGTGTCCCCTATACCAAAGAATGGCTCTGTAGCTACCGATGTCATCCCTAGGTCGGCCGATCCCGGCTACCTGGTGGGCAAGGTGTCAGCCATGGATGCTGATTCTGGACAAAACTCACGCCTTTCCTATCAGATCCTTCAGGCTACAGACGCTACATTATTCAGCATTGCCTTATACACCGGGGAGCTCAGGACTATCCGTTCTTTGGGGGATAAGGATGCTACCAAGCACCGACTTCTCATCCAAGTCAGAGACAATGGGCAGCCTCCTTTATCCACCTCTGTCTCCATAGTCCTCACTGTGGTAGACAGCATCCCTGAGACCCCTTCAGAACTCAACGATCTCCCTTTAAATTCAGACCCTTCTTCTTCTAGCTCTTCCCTAACCCTCTACTTAATAGTCTCCCTCGGATCGGTGTCCTTTACCTTCCTGGTGGCTATAATTGTCCTCACAGTCATTAAATGTCACAAAGACAGATTGTCCCTGCAGGATTACAAGTGTTCCCTGCCTACCTGTTGCTGCCTAAGGTCTGGAGCGTCAGGAGATGTTTTTAAGAACTCCAATATCAACTTGCAGATCTCCTCTGGTAATAAAGTCCAGACCAACTGCATGGAGTCTTCAGGGAGTGGATCCCAAAACTACTGTTATAAAGTCTGCCTGACCCCTGAATCGGCCAAAAGCGATTTTATGTTTTTAAAGCCTTATAACTCCACCACCCAGAACAATGAGAAGATCCCAGAAAAGACAGTCCAGGGGAAAGGAGGACAGAACCCCCCTGCTGTGAATAATACAGTCAATGAGGTAAATGTTGATGGGTTTAGTTGGAAAGGGTGGCCAAGGAGCCAGTGCTGGGACAGTGCCATCCAGTGTCCAGGGCAAAGATGCCAAACTGCATTCCCAATTCCCTTAGGGCAGTGGTTCTCAACCTGGGGGTCGGGACCCCCTCGGGGGTCAAATGATGACTTGCCAGGGGTCATGAAAAGAGAGTGAGGAACAAAGAAAAGAGGCTGAGAAAGAATTAAATAATAAAAAAAAACGTTAAAGAACAAAACGCCTACGAATATTACATTTTACTGTTAAGGGTCCCCACAACTTGGCAAATTTTATCAAGGGGTCACGGCACTAGTAAGGTTGAGAACCACTGCCTTAGGGCATGAGTACTCAACCTTTGGCCCTCCAGCTATTGCAGAATTACGTCCCATGAGGAAGATATCCAATGAGGCATTGCAAGGCTCACTGGTAAAAGTATGACTCCCAAAGGTAGAAGCATGATGGGACTTGCAGTTTTGCAAATGTTAGTGGGCCACAGGTTGAGCACCTATGCCTAAGAGTTAGGGGTAACATGCCACTATCACTACTCCTGTCAGCCTTGTAACAAAAGCAACTGGCACAGGGTGCCCATCCATGCAATAAACCATTGTGTCCAGGGCAGCTGTCCCTCCTGCCCACCCCTGGTCCCAGCCCTGCATGGAACCCTAGAGGCATGGTCAACAGCGGACATCTGATTTACACCCAAGTGTTTTGTAGCTTGAAGTTCCACAACCCAACAACCAAAATCTGCTAATTATAAATTGTGCCTGTTTTTACATGGGCACTCAGGCGCCTGTAACTGGATACCTAAGGGTCCATGCAAAAATGCTGCTCCTAGAGGAGTTTTGCCTGTAGAAGCAGCTAATGTTATCCTATGTGTCCATGCACATTAGGTCGTTTAGAGGCATATTTTAAGCTCAATGTTTACAGGGAGAAAAAAAAACCTTCTGCTTTCCATTTTTAAGACCGATTTCCTGGTAAAAAAAAAAAAAAAGCGTAAAACACTCCTAAACATACCTATACATTAGTACAAAAAATACTCAAAATTGTCTGCCAAGAACACTGGTGTGCATGGACCCTATAGCTAAAAAAAGATACATAATCTACTTTTGAAGCAGAATGGGGCATTTATAGAGTACCAGCCTATGGAGTAGGAGAGTATTGGATGCAGATCCATATGCATGCAAAGGGTTAACAGTAGGCTCACAATTACAGACTATATAAAGAGTTGGAGGAAGATCCCTGACTCCCCCGTCATAGGTTCACACTTGAGCGTGAGTGTTTTTGGTGCTTTATTTTACGATTGTAGACACGTTTTTCTGGCTTTTTTGTTTTAGCCAATATCATGTTTTTCTTCTTTCTCCTGCATTACTAGGTGAAAGAGAAGCAAGAAATTCTGAGAAAATGCACATTACATGTGTTTTTCATAAGCAAATTGATCACTGACACACCCACAATATCAAACCTCTTTTATTTTCCTCCATTAAATCAAGTGATGTTTCGGGACCTCAGGGGACCCTTGTCTCTGGGGTCTCCTGAGGCCCTGAAACATTGCTCAAGTCTGAAGATGCCTGAAATACGCGTGTGCTAATGCACAGAATAATGCTCCAAAAACGCCTGAAGAAGCTCAAGTGTGAACCTAGAAGGGGTCATTTATCCACCCACATGGCCATCCAGGGATGGACCGGCCATTGGGACTACAGGGAGTTTCCCGGTGGGCCGATGGCTCAGTGGGCCGGCTTCAGTGACAGCAGCCTGGGAGTTTCTCATAATCTTGTCCCATAGGGGGGGGGGGCACCAAACTGATTCTTTCCCCCGGGAGAAATAATGTCTAGCTTCCCCACTGGTACTGCCTATAAGAGTACTAGTACCAGCCGTTCTACTCTAATAAAGTAAAACGGCTAGTTGCTAGTGAAGGGGGAGAGGGGGCTTGGGTGGCCAGGGGGGGGGGGGTGCGGGAGTTGTCCGACCGCTGTGGGAGAGACCTGTCAAAGTGGGCCAGTCTGGATGAAGTCCAGGGCCAAATTTTTGTCCCAGTCCAGCCCTGGGGCCATCCTCCAGTTATTGAGGCTGAGATGACCCAAACTGTACCAGCTAGTCTACCATTAACCCATTGCTTTTCTGATGCAGAGGAGAAGACTCACTTTATGTGTGCCAGTGATCACTTTGCTTATGGCGCTAGCCATCAGTTCACTGCAGCGCCCATGATTAATTGGCTGTAAGCAGTGCGCTGGAGAATATAAATATAATAAATATATATTTTTTAAGGCATGCTTTTCAAGTGCTCCCATTGACATCTATAGGGATCAATAATTGGGGACTTTGCCCCAAAGCAGCTCATGTACCTTTTCGAGCCTGAAGCATTTTCGAGCCTGAAGCATCAAGGGACACAACGCTCATGTGTGAATGGGCACCATTGAATATAATGGGAATATTGATGTTGAGCGTTAAAGCGCTTCTAAAAATGCGCTTCAGATAATTCAGGTGTGAACCTAACATCATAATGCTGGCTACTTTTCAAGTTGATGCCACACTTAAAATAAATGAATAAATTAAGCAGCTTTAGCCAATGTAGGCTGGAATAGTTTTCATTTGATCATCAGTAGTGTTGCTCACGAATATTCGTATTGCGAATATTCGGCTCGAATATGGCATATTCGAGTATTCGCGAATATCTCGAATTTCGCAACCAATATTCGCTATTCCGAATATAAAAAAAAATTGCGAAATTTCGCCAATTGCGAATTTATTGCGAACATTTTGCGAATTTTTTTTGTTTTTTTCTGATTGGCTCTGATGCAAAAGAAGGGCGGAGAAAGTATTCGCGAATATTCGGAAATCGAATATTGGTGATATTTTATCGAAATTTCGCTAATGCGAATGCGAAATTGATTGCGAGATTTTGACAACTCTGATTGGCTCTGATGCAAAAAAAGGGTGGAGAAAGTATTCGCGAATATTCGATTTCCGAATATTCGCAAATACTTTCTCCACCCTTCTTTTGCATCAGAGCCAATCAGAAAAAAAAAAAAAAAATTCGCAAAATGTTCGCAATAAATTCGCAATTGGCGAAATTTCGCAATTATTTTTTTTATATTCGGAATAGCGAATATTCGGAATATTTTATCAAAAAAAAAATGTTGTGAAATATTTTGACAACTGTGGTAGGAGAACTACCACAGTTGTCAAAATATTTCACAACATTTTTTTTTTTTGATAAAATATTCCGAATATTCGATTTCCGAATATTCGAGAATACTTTCTCCGCCCTTCTTTTGCATCTGAGCCAATCAGAAAAAAAAAAAAAAAATTCGCAAAATGTTCGCAATAAATTCGCATTAGCGAAATTTCGCAATTTTTTTTTTTTTTAAATATCACGAATATTCGATTTTAGCGAATATTTCACGAATATTCGGCTATATATTCGTGATATATCGCAAAATCGAATATGGCGTATTCCGCTCAACACTAATCATCAGGAGTCAGAATCCTTGTGAGAAGGAAGGGGTAAGTGCATTGAGCATCCTGCTCATGTATTCCTCATAAGCATCCAAGGACATTTAGCTTTATGGAATATCTTCTCCGTGTGCCCGGCTTCAATCCTGTGTATGTAATTTATGTCTTACAATTATTCTGTTCTAACTCCAAGGGCGTCCTTCAGGATGGACCGAATGGATCTTTTTCGATGGCTGTGTTGTCATTGCCTATACGTGTGACACATGAAATCAGTGTCTGAGAGCTGTGAATCACTGATCAGTGTGCCCATAAATCCTGCTCCCCCTCCTGCTAGCTCCAACAACACTGTATTATCTCCCTTAGCTGGAATTTCAGCAGGCTGGGGGGGAGACGCAAGAGCCCCATTACTATGCAGAGCGCCAGAGCTGGGCCACATATGTCTTTCTTTATACAGACACTCTCTAGATTAACAAAGCACCAGTGTGTGGCTGCTGGGGTGAATCAATGGATTGCAATATGTAATAGGGAGCTGAGAGCTCTGCTGGCCTATTGTGCTCCAAGGTTACAGTGGCACACTTGGGGCTATACTAGAGAAGAGATTAGTGTCTAGGCACAGGTGGCATACATATACCTTCTACTGGATAAGTCTAATATCAGTGCTATGCATCATCTGTTTATCATCTTTCAATCTATAGCGCCAACATACACTGTAGCATTGTGCTAAGTGAAGATGTTTTTGGGGCTTTAACATAGGTGGCATGTGTCATCTATATCATTCTGTTGTACATATCTAATAATAATGCTATGGATTGTCTGGTTACATCTATCTATCTATCTATCTATCTATCTATCTATCTATCTATCTATCTATCTATCTATCTATCTATCTATCTATCTATCTATCTATCTATCTGTGGCTCCAACATACTGTTGCATTGTGCACAGTGAATATGTTTAGGGGCTTTAAAATAGGTACATGCATATGCACCTGGTTGATATTCCATCCATATGCTACTGTGCATATCTAATTATCATGGCTCCAACATACAGTGTAGCAATGTGCAAAGTGAGGATGTATAGAAGCAATAATATAGGCACAGGTGCTGGACATACACTCTGTAAGTCATCTATATATCACTATACTAATATCTAATACCCATGCTATGTGTTATCTATCTATCTATCTATCTATCTATCTATCTATCTATCTATCTATCTATCTATATATTATCTATTTATATTTCCATCCATAGCTCTAACACACAGTGTAGCACTGTGCAAAGGGAGGAGGTATAGGAGCTATACCATAAGTACAGGTGGTGTACATGCACCTGGTACGTCATCTGTATATTGCTAAATATTATCCAACATCCATGCTATGAATCTATCAATCTATCTATATCTCTAACATACAGTGTAGCAGCTCTAACATACAGTGTCCTATCTCTATCTATCTATCTATCTATCTATCTATCTATCTATCTATCTATCTATCTATCTATCTATCTATCTATCTATCTATCTATCTATCTATCCATTCATGTTGACATCTATAGATCCAACATACAAAGCCATCTATATATCACTATACTAATATCTAATACTCATGCTATGAGTAATCTATCAATCTATCTATCTATTTATCTATCTATCTATTCATATTGACATCTATAACTCCAACATAAAATGTTGCAATGCACAAAGTGAGGATGTATAGGAGCAATAAGTAATCTATATATTACTATACTAATATCTAATACCCATGCTATGTGTTTATCTATCTATCTATCTATCTATCTATCTATCTATCTATCTATCTATCTATCTATCTATCTATCTATCTATCTATCTATCTATCTATCTATCTGTGGCTCCAACATACTGTTGCATTGTGCACAGTGAATATGTTTAGGGGCTTTAAAATAGGTACATGCATATGCACCTGGTTGATATTCCATCCATATGCTACTGTGCATATCTAATTATCATGGCTCCAACATACAGTGTAGCAATGTGCAAAGTGAGGATGTATAGAAGCAATAATATAGGCACAGGTGCTGGACATACACTCTGTAAGTCATCTATATATCACTATACTAATATCTAATACCCATGCTATGTGTTATCTATCTATCTATCTATCTATCTATCTATCTATCTATCTATCTATCTATCTATCTATCTATCTATCTATCTATCTATATATTATCTATTTATATTTCCATCCATAGCTCTAACACACAGTGTAGCACTGTGCAAAGGGAGGAGGTATAGGAGCTATAACATAAGTACAGGTGGTGTACATGCACCTGGTACGTCATCTGTATATTGCTAAATATTATCCAACATCCATGCTATGAATCTATCAATCTATCTATATCTCTAACATACAGTGTAGCAGCTCTAACATACAGTGTCCTATCTCTATCTATCTATCTATCTATCTATCTATCTATCTATCTATCTATCTATCTATCCATCTCCATGTCTATCTATCTTTGTGCATGTCTATCTATCTGCATGTCTACCTATCTATCTATCTATCTATCTATCTATCTATCTATCTATCTATCTATCTATCTATCTATCTATCTATCTATCTATCTATCTACTTGTCTATTTGTCTATCTATGTGTTTGTATATCTATCTATCTATCTATCTATCTATCTATCTATCTATCTATCTATCTATCTATCTATCTATCTATCTATCTATCATCTGGTTATATTTCCATCCAATGCTCTAACACACAGCGTAGCACTGTACAAAGTGAAGAGGTATAGGAGCTATAACATAAGTATAGGGGGTGTACATGCACCTGGTATGTCATCTGTATATTGCTATATATATCCAAGATCTATCTATCTATCTATCTATCTATCTATCTATCTATCTATCTATCTATCTATCTATCTATCTATCTATCTATCTATTTCGCTCCAACAAACACTGTTGCATTGTACAAATTGAATATATACAGAAGCTATAGCATACATACAGGTGTGTACATACACATGGTATATCATTTATCTATCTATCTATCTATCTATCTATCTATCTATCTATCTATCTATCTATCTATCTATCTATCTATCTATCTATCTATCTATCTATCTATCCTTATTTCCATTTATATCTCTAAAGCTGGCCATACATTATACAATTTTCTTATTCAATTTCCTTTAGGTTTACCTTCAACTATGTAGGACAAGGGCCTGTCTGGTTGCATGAAAATTTAAAGTGTTTATAGCAGGGGTTCACCCTAAAAAAAATGTCTAACATTACATTGAGCCGAGTTGTGAGAATGACATTATGCTGACCTTTTTTATATTCTTGATGTACATACATTTTTATCTATATTTTCACCGCGGCTTCCGGGTATGTAATCCTGCGGGACTGGGCGTTCCTATTCACATGCTAATTGATTGACATGCTTCCCACCGGCGCATACAGCGCGTCACGAGTTGCCGAAAGAAGCCGAACGTCGGTGCGCAGGCGCCGTATAGAGCCGACTTGCAGTCCGGCTTCTTTCGGCAACTTGTGACGCGCTGTATGTGCCGGTGGGAAGCATGTCAATCAATTAGCATGTGAATAGGAACGCCCAGTCCCGCAGGATTACATCCCCGGAAGCCGCGGTGAAAATATAGATAAAACGGTATGTACGGCAAGGAGATAAAAAAGGTCAGCATAATGTCATTCTCACAACTCGGCTCAATGTAATGTTAGAATTTTTTTTTAGGGTGAACCCCTGCTTTAAGTCTGACCTCATATTATATGGTTTTGGTAAATCTAAAAGAAAATTGTACAAGAACATTGGATAATCTATGGCCAGCCACAGTGTAGCAATGTGCAAAGTGAGGATGTATAGAAGCAATAACATAGGTACAGGGGGTATACATACACCTGGTATATCATCTATCTATTTCGCTCCAACAAACGCTGTTGCATTGTGCAAAGTGAATATATATATATATATATATATATATATATATATATATATATATATATATATATATATATATATATATATATAAAAGCTATAGCATAGATACAGGTGTGTACATACACATGGTATATCATCTATCTATCTATCTATCTATCTATCTATCTATCTATCTATCTATCTATCTATCTATCTATCTATCTATCTATCTATCCATAGTTCCATCTACCTCTCTAACATACAGTGTAGCAGCTCTAACATACACTATCTACCTATCTATCTATCTATCTATCTATCTATCTATCTATCTATCTATCTATCTATCTATCTATCTATCTATCTATCTATCTATCTATCTATCTATCCTTAGTTACATCTATATCTCTAACATACAGTATCTACCTATCTATAGCTGCAACCTATACTGTTGCATTATACAGAGTGTGGATGTATAAGATACAGTATATAACATAGAGCCATCAGTGATCTATAAATCCAATGTAATCCTAGGATGTCCATGCTTAGTGGTGGGTCATGTGACATGCAGACATACATATAGGTATATGTGTCTCCTGTGGTTTCTAGGTGTCACCATTGAGAATGGAGAGTAGTCTCTTCCTATCTGTCACATAGCAGTCCAGTGACATTGAACCTGTGGCTCAGGAGAGTATCTCCCAACTCCCTGGGGCTCCTATTAGCACCAGAATAGATCATTAAAGCATGAATCTGACAGGTGTGACAACAATGAATCCAGCTGGAAGTAACATTTAATGATATCTGGGTGGAAGGCATAAGGTTGGGGAAGAAGAATTGAACTCCTCATCACACAGTGCCAGGGTTCTGGTATCACAGCTCTTCCAGGTGTTGTTTCTTTAGAAAGGAAGCCTTGATTTCCCCGCTTATTATCTTATTTATTATGATCCGCTTGGCGTCTGTTAAATGCTGCATATCAAACACAAAGGCATACACGAGATACAAGAGGGGTGGTTCGTTCAGATGGCCACCAGATGGCGCAAGATCCCAAGGAAACACCCTAGCTGCAATTAGATAGAAAGGACAGCCTAAGCTGGTGTATAATTCGTAACAAAGTACCAGTATTGTTTATTAATCACATTTTTACTCACATATGTTTTATTACAGAAGACCCATAAAAAGTTAGGAATGACATCACCCAGTATTGGGAAACTACATTGCAATCTAGTTAAAAGATGAGGCCACCCAAAACTGCCATTTAAATTGAGGGTAGGTGCTGGAGAGGTAAAACGCCTCATTGTTTCTTGTGTCTCTAGAACGCAGGACCCCCAATGCTGCAGTTTTCATAAAAACATTCTATACTGCATTTAACATTTTAAAATCATAGTGTTGGGAATGCAGTTGGAGGAATAGGAACATGTCTGTTGTAGCAGAAAAAGCAAGATTTATAAGGTGACCATACACTATTTAATTTGATTGTATAATCTTCTTTAGATCTACCATTTAAAGTGGTTGTAAACCCTCAAGGCTTTTCACCTTAATGCATTCTATGCCATAATGTGAAAATCCTTCTGTGCTGCAGCTCCCCCCCCCCCTTTTCTTACCTGAGCCCGATCCGATCCAGTGATGTGCACAAGTGCAGTGGATTCAGGCACTGTCTCTCTTCTCATTGGACAGATGGATAGCAGCAGGAGCCACTGGCTCTCGCTGCTGTCAACCAAATCCTGTGACACAGGAGCAGGGGACAGGGCCAAGTCATGCTGTCTGTGTCAATGGAAGCACAGGTGCCCCCATGAAAAGCGGCCTTTCCATGGGGGCACCCAATAAGGAGGATGGGCCTGGAACGATTGTGAGAGATCCCAGAAGAAGAGGTTTGGGGCTGCTCTGTGCAAAACCATTACACAGAGCAGGTTTTTAAAAAAAAAAAAAAAAAAGGTTTCCAAAGACTTTAACTATGTAGTGCATATGCAACAGAGCCTGAATTAACACTCATTGATTGGATAGATTAGGAAAGGTCCTCACATTGCATAGTTTTGGTATATTCAAAGTTGATTGTACAAAAATCGTATGGTCAGATTGGGTGTGTACAGTGATATGTTGTGTACAGTGACCCTTAAGCACTGTACACATGATCGGACCTTTGTCCGACCAAAATCGCCTCAGAATTCCTACGGAATTCCATCAGAGTAAAAGAGAACATGTTCTCTATCTAAACTCTGATGGAATTCATCGGAATTTCTGATGGAATTCATCGGAATTTCCGATGGGGCATACACTCGGTCGGAATTTCCGATGGAAAAAGTCTGAAAAAAGGCTTAAGAAGAAGACAGCCAAAAGCTGTGACACACAAAACCCTATTAATGGACCCCCCCCCCCCCCAAAAAAAGACAAGCCACTTAGCTACCCGCACTTTATCTAGAAATGAAAAATAATTGTTGGGATGTCTGATCCTTTAAATATATGCCTTGGGTTTGTAAAAGAATATTTGTGTATACTAAATAAAAAAAAATATATATATAAATAAATAAATATAAATATATATATATATATATATATATATATATATATATATATATATATATATATATATATATATATATCTATCTATATATTATACGTACATACTGGAAAAATATATATACAGTGGGCCAGATTCAGTAAGGCGATACGACGGCGTACCTCCAGATACGCCGTCGTATCTCTGAGTTGCGGCGTCGTATCTATGTACCTGATTCTTAGAATCAGTTACGCATAGATTTGACTAAGATCCGACCGGCGTAAGTCTCTTACGCCGCCGTATCTTAGTTGCAATTTTACGCTGGCCGCTAGGTGGCGCTTCCGTCGATTTACGCAAGGAATATGCTAATTAGGTATATACGCCGATTCTCAAATGTACGTACGTCCGGCGCATTTTTTTTACGTCGTTTGCGTTAGGCTTTTTCCGGCGTAAGGTTACTCCTGCTACATGAGGCGTATGCAATGTTAAGTATTGACGTCGTTCCCGCGTTGAATTCTTAAATTTTTACGTCGTTTGCGTAAGTCGTTCGCGAATAGGGCTGTACGTAAGTTACGTTCACGTCTAAAGCATTGACGATTTGCGGTGGAATTTCGAGCAGGCGCACTGGGATTCTTTTACGAACGGCGCATTCGCGCGTTTGTAAAAAAACTTCAAATACGTGGGGTCACACTAAATTTAGGTAAAACACGCCCATATCATCCAAATTTGAATTAGGTGGGCTTACGCCGGAGCACATACGTTACGCCGCCGTAAATTAGGGAGCAAGTTCTTTCAGAATACGGAACTTGCGCCCTAATTTACGGCGGTGTAGTGTATCAGAAATACGTTACGCCCGCACAACATTACGCAGGGCTATCTGAATCTAGCCCATTGTGTCTGTGTGTGTGTGTGTGTGTGTGTATATATATATATATATATATATATATATATATATATATATATTTATATATGTGTATATATATATAACATGCAGTATATGTTATTATATATTATTCTGCTTCACAGCTTTGTCAGGCATAGTCAAAACAAAGTCAATGTGTAGTCTAAGTTTCTAATCAGATGCCAGATTTGTGTCCCCAGAACAATAAAATGTTGTTTCTCATTGGTTTCCATAGATCGCAGGTCTTTGTTTTGAGTAATAAGTGATTGTGCATGCATTTGTGTGTGTGTGCGCTCAGCTGTAATAAGTTGTCACCACAGGCTAAGGTTGGAACCTGGGTGAGACAGCAATAAAAGACTTTGGTTATATCTCCTGGCTGGTAATGAGCTCCTGGGCAACGTCTTTGTTTTTTAATGATGTATTAGCATTGTTTAACCTTACATATGATCAGCTTTTCCAGCAAGGCTCCTATTAGCGTTTTTCTATTGATTCAATTTCATAAAGTCCTTTTTTTAAGAATGGATTTTAATGATGACATCAATGCTAACATTTATGAAGCATTGCCTTCTCTATGATGCCCTGCTCTACCATATAACACCTGCTAGTATGTCCAGTATACTGTCCTGGCCTCTGGTTTCAGCACCATGGACAGACAGCTCCAATATCAGTTGGACGCGCTTCTCTTTAACAAGCCAGCAGCGAGCATCACCTGCTCTGACACATTGCTCTAATTGCTCACAGTATCTTTCTACAATAAATGTGTTTTTCCGTATCCCTAGGTTTCTACTTTCCATCACAGTCTTACATTGTGACTTTATTATAACTATAATTGTGCAATGTGTCATATCACTCTATCATTTAGAAAGCGTAGCTCCATTCATAAAAAAAAAAATAATAAAAAAAAATTTTACCTGTGATTGGTTGCCATGGGAAACTGCGCATTGCTGCTGTTTATGTCATGGTATTAACGTGATATGTACTGTATATATAACTAGGCAACATCAAGCTAATTAAAGAAATGTGACATCAATTGTGCACCTGCCCAGGTGGCATCCACTTAGATATGAATATAAAGCATTCACCCCCAGCGTACATGGGGGGTCTTCACTACCTAGATGTTTCTCTGCTGAAGGAGGTGTTGATGATGAACAATATAGGTGAATGTACATGTGGATTGGGTGTCTTTCTTACGAGAAGCGGTAACTCCAGATGTAATTAAAAGGACTCATCAGTGAATTAATTAATGCAGGAAATCAATCTGACTGCCACTGAGGGGGTCAAGAAGTAATTTCTTTCCTTGCCTAATTTGCCAGCTGTCTTAATGAAGTTTGATTTTACCTTATTTTTTATTATTAGCTGTAATAACATAATAATACTATTTTCACAGGTTGAAGCTAAGGGACCTGGGCAATTAGTTAAGCCTGATTTACTATGCTATTGTGTTACATTGTTAAATTAAATATATGAAATATTATTTTTATAACTGAATAGGTTTTCCCAGACTAGCTATGGAAATAATAAGGTTACGAGGAACTATGGTGTATCAGTAACTTTTCTGATTTCCTACTTTTTAAATTAGTATTACAACTCCTTAGTTGCTAATTGGTACATGTAAAGTGGGAATGTGTCTGTGCTTCCATATAGATAGCCACATGCTGATTTGATTAATTGGTGATAAAGTAGCGCTTAACCTACAACTAAATGTTGCTGTCAATAAAAAAACTGTAAATTATGCAACTGTGCTAAAGTTATAAGGTCCACTCAATACCTAAATCCATATTCCTTACATTTTATGCTGCTGAATGCCATATATGTTTTCTTTGCTTTGTAATACTCCATATTACCTAAATAAAAGAATGAATATAAAGCTGAACACCAGGCAAACAGCTAAACACACACAGATAAAATACATATAAAGGAGATGTTTTCCTGCCAACATATTTGTTTTTGTGTCTACCCTGTCCCGAGAACTGAGAATTATAAGGCTTTAAAGGCGTTGTAAACCCTCGTGTTTTTTCACCTTAATGCACCCTAAACATCTGGCAGTGACCAGCCCCCCAGCCCCCTGTTTTACTAACCTGAGGCCCGTATTTCCCTTGGCGGAGACACACTGTCCCGCTCTGCACAGGGTCTTGGCTCTTGATTGGATAGATTGATAGTAGCGCAGCCATTGGCTCAAATCCAATGACGTTGGCGCTGAGGGGTGGGGCAGAGTCCGGCATACGTGTCTATGGATGCAAATGCTGGACTTGGGAGCGCATCCGCAAGGTAGCCCCCCGGGAGAGCGCTTCTCTTAGGGGGTTATCTAATAAGAGGGGGAGCTGCGAGAGCTGCCAAGGGACCCCAGATTGGAGCCACTCTGTGCAAAACGAAATACACAGTGGGGGTAAGTATGATATGTTTGTTATTTAAAAAAAAAAAAGATGAAGCCTTACAATCACTTTAATTCTAAAAGGAAAATCAGCACACTTCTAAACTCATCCCTTTTATTACTATGCTTTCTCCTCCAATCAGCATACTGCTTGCACTGCAGCACAAGTGATTGGCTCATTGTGCTGCTTTACACTCTCACAGTCTGAGTGCTGCTGTACAGAGAATTGCAAGTGGCTGATAGAAAGTCAAATTCAAATATTTAATAATATACTCATCAGTGTTGCCAACCTACCAGATTGAAAGTTACTGGCATTTCACAAAAGTTACTAAATTGCATTTTTAGGTGCAAATTTCAGTATTTAGGCTACAAACAAGTACGCTAGGCAAATAGCAATGTGATTTAAGGTAAATATTAAGTAAAAAAAAAACATATTTTTGGTTTTTTCGATATAATAAGGGCAAATTATTTAGTCACATCACCCCCTGCCTCCATCCCCCTCTGCCACCAACACCCTTTGCCTTCACCCCCCTCTCCGGTGCCACAATCTCCCCCTGCCTCCAATCTCTCTCTGCCTCCAATCTCCCCCAGACCGCCTTCCTCCAATCAGCCCCTGCCTTCATCGTCCCCTGCCTCCATCCCCCTCTGCGGTGCCACCAACAACCCCTGTCTCCATCCCCCACCCTCTGCGGTGCCACCATCCCCCTCTGCGGTGCCACCATGACCCCCTGCCTCCAATCACCCCCTGCCACTAACACCCCCTGCCTCCATTGCCCCCTGCCTCCATCCCCCTCTGCGGTGCCATCACAGCTACCATCACTCCCTGCGTTCAATCACCCGCTGCCTCCAATCTCCATGCGCAGTTCCAAGCCAAACCAATCTCGGCTATTTTTACTGCCACATTCCCGCAACCACAGACATTTACGAACGGGGGAAAAAAGTGCCCGTTTTTACAAACTGTCCGTAAAAATACGGACGGTTGGCAACACTGATACTCATGAGTACATAGATGCTTTAGTGTGTGTGTCTTTTAAATAATTAGATCAACTTTAATAGCTAATATCAAGGCTTCTGTGTGAGCCTCTTTTTACATGACTCTCTACTGTACCTTTAATGCTCATTATGTTTAGGCGAGGTTGCTGTGGGCCTGAAGCCAGTAATTGAAATGGGCTGCAATTTTAAAGTCAGAGGCATTTGGAAGATGACAATACTGGCAGCCATAAAATATTTAGTTGTGCATCATCTAAGACAGTCTCAATGTTGCGTTTTTATGTTATGCTTGCATTATTCCTTTCCAAACCCTCTTTGAATTGGAACGAAAACAGCTTTTGGAGCCTTTGTCGGTTTATGAGTCATTCAATGGCCCATCATGATCCTGGGACATTCACTGATGCCATTTAAGTAATCCCCTCTAGTGATCAGTACTCACAACAATCAGGGTTTTCATTGATATCACTGTTTCCCAGTAGACATCTTGTCAAACAGCAGATTGATTTATTAAAGTGGGCAGGTTGGCAGAATGGTAAATGCCATGACCTACATAGATCTATTTCATATGACCTACATAAATCTATTTCCAAACCAAGATAGCATGAACAAATGCAATATCTTTGATTTTGGAGCAGAATGTATACAGAGTCGATTAAGTGCATGTATAGAGAATATACCGGTAACTACTATTCTTATGGAATGTTTGACTCATTCTATCGCTTTCCGTTGGCACATAATGGAGTTAATGAAAGTATTGTGCTGCCTTTCTGTAATCTGCATAATGCCAATACAATCTGAATACAAATAATGGGTACTAATGAACTTCCTCTAATTATTTAATCAGTCAAATCATTATCTGGGTAACACCAGTTAACACATCTAGTTCAACTTGTATTTTTTTTTTCAGTTGGGTTTATTTTTTACTTCATGCCATTGCTATTTTTGGCAGTTATTATAATTGTAAATGTACAAAGTTTCCCTGCCTTTGGAGATTCCACAAATGCCTTGAGTTTCAATCAATATGAAACCTACTGATATTATTCTGTGCTGCCTTTCAACTAAAGTGTTAGAAAGCTGGAGAAGCTGCAAAGTTGAGTTCAAATGTTCCGTTTAATATGGACACAGTTAAGCTGGCAGACAGATTTTTCCCTTGTGGTCAATTCCAAAGAAACAAGCAATGTGATGGAAAAAAACTAAGCAGTTTGGTACAAGCTGACCATTTTCTATCTAAATGAAAAGTAAGGCGAGCATAGAAGATGTTACATTTGTGGGCTAATAAATTCCAAGACATGTATGTAATTTTTTTCACAACCTTGCCATTGCTGATAATGTGTCAGGCAGATGGATTGTTAGCTGCATCCAATTAGTTCATTTTAGTGGCATTTGAAGGGAAAACCAGTCGGTTTTCTGACTCCGATGGACTGATTTATATAAACCAAAGCAGGAGAGAAAGTAGAGCAACTGCCCATTTAAAGTAATAGGTTTTATTTGTACTACTTTAAACTGCATTGGGAAAAGTAAAAAAGAATTTTAATTGGTTGCAATTCACTAAATCCCCCTTTGTCTTCTGGAGTTTTCTTCAAGAACCACTAAAAGAACATATATAATGACACTTTAGAGATTGCAAAGAGCTATAATTAAAACTGCCTTCACACGTTATCAAGTAGCTGTCCAATATAAAGAGAAAAAAAAGATATATATGTATGTGTATATATACACAGTATCTCACAAAAATGAGTACACCCCTCATATTTTTGTAAATATTTTATTACATCTTTTCATGTGACAACACTGAAGAAATTACACTTTGTTACAATGTAAAGTAGTGTGTGTGCAGTTTGTATAACAGTGTAAATTTTCTGTCCCCCTAAAATAACTCAACATACAGCCATTAATGTCTAAACTGCTGGCAACAATAGTGAGTACACCCCTAAGTGAAAATGTCCAAATTGGGCCCAAAGTGTCAATATCTTGTCTGGCCACCATTATTTTCCAGCACTGCCCTAACCCTCTTGGGCATGGAGTTCACCAGAGCTTCACAGGTTGCCACTGGAGTCCTCTTCCACTCCTCCATGACGACATCACGGAGCTGGTGGATGTTAGAGACCTTGCACCCTTACACCTTCCATTTGAGGATGCCTCACAGATGCTCAGTAGGGTTTAGGTCTGGAAACATGCTTGGCTAGTTCATCACCTTCATCCTCAGCTTCTTTAGCTGTACATTCACTACTTTACATTGTAGCCAAGTGTCATTTCTTCAGTGTTGTCACATGAAAATATACAAAAAATGTTTACAAAAATGTGAGGGGTGTACTCACTTCTGTGAGGTACTGTGTATATGTGTGTGTGTGTGTATATATATATATATATATATATATATATATATATATATATATATATATATATATATTATCTCACAAAAGTTGCGTACACAATATTTTATTATATCTTTTCATGTGACAACACTGAAGAAATTATACTTTGCTACAATGTAAAGTAGTGAGTCTATGTACCGCTTGTATAATCATCCCTGTGTGCTGTAGGCCGATCTGCCAGACCCCTACCTCTCTATAGGACACAGTAGTGAAAAAGGGGTTGGCAGGGGAAACCACAGGACACAGCAAAGGACCAAGCATCTGATCTACCGGGAAGTCCTGAATGTTGAAAATTCTTCAGCTGACAAATTTTATGAAGGTAGTAAAGTTCAGACTTGCCAACCATTGCAGAGATGAGTATTAAAGCTAAGTTTAGACTTCTAAACTGATACCCCTCTCAAGCAATCTGCATTCAGATCACTTTTCAGAGACGTTTGATGGGCAGTGAGGAGGCGATGTGATGCCTCCTTACTGCCTACTTAAACCCCATCAATGGTGCACCAACATTGCATGGCATGTGGTTGTGGTTTGTCTTCTGTGCTTTCCCATTTGCTTGAAAGGTGCACTCTTGGTGGCAGTACAGCCTGCCGAATGTGTCAGGAGCTAGAGTTTTTGCTGAGGACAAAGACACACCTGTCCGCTGCCTAAAAATGTAGCTGAACCATGTGTTTTTATGCCCGCACAATGATGAGCTCATCTTCTCGTTACTTTGCTCACTTATATCAGCATGGCAGCACATTTGCCTGGGTTCTTATGCAACCTTTCCCCACTTCTCTGCACTCTGTTATACAGACTGGGCTACAGAAGCGTTAAAACCAAGTCAAATTCAGACACCCACACTGCTCGAATTTAAATCTGCCTGAAGTTCAGCTTTATAAAAAAATACACAATAGGCCTATTCCACTAAGCTCTAATGTATGTAGATTATTTTCTATAACAATCACTATATTCCCTAATATGTGTATGTGAAAGAGGGACTGTAGATTGTAAGTTCCATCAGAGCAAGGACTGGTGGGAATTACAGTATGTAAAGCACTGTGTAAATTCATGGCTCTATATAAATAATTGTAATAAATAAATAAACACAGCAGCAAGATATTAGTATCTGTGTATCAGAGTTAGTAATCATTATTAGGCCTCTTTCACATGGTCCGTGTCCGTGTGTGGGCTCCGCTTTGCTCAGCGGGGATCGCTCCGTCGACCCCCGCTGAAGCTGACAGATGAAGCCCACTGTGCAGGGACTGACCTGTCAGAGCGCCGCTCTCCCCTATAGGGGATCAAGTGACGACGGACCGTAGAGTCCGTTGTCACCCGATCCGACCTGCCAGACGGATGGAAAATAGGGTTTTCCTCCGTCACACTTTGGCAGATCGGAGCGGGTCGGATGTCAGCGGGCATGTCACCACTGACATCCATGGCTCCATAGAGGAGCACGGAGCGCCTGTTCAGGTCCGGCCTAAAAATCTGGCAGGCGGACCTGAAAAGTCCGCCCATGTGAAAAAGCCCTAACTGGTGGAATTGTCTGTTTTGTTTTCTAGCGTGGATATACTAAACTTACTTTGGCAAGAAATAATCTGCATCTCGTATAGTACATAAATAATGGTTGAGCAACTTTTATATATAAAATAATATAAACTTTGTACATTCCACTTGTATAGTAGCTTGGACAATACGGAGTTGATTTACTAAAAGCAGGTATGGTGGTTTCTTTGCAAGAGAAGTTGCACTCTGCAAGGATATTTTTCCCAGAGCTTAGCGAATGTGGCAATTGCACATCTATTATGCAAATTCCAGACAGGATATACATTATTGTACCATGGCACCGTCTGTTGCCTCTGTCTTGCTATTGGCCAATTATAAATGATGGCCAATAGGAAGGCACATTCTGTGGGAGGGAGAGTAATGATGCAAGCTCAGGTTTGAAATTGTATCAGACTGACCAGGGTTTCCGGGTTTCTGAGGCACATTAGAAGTAAACTGAAGATGCATACAGAGGTCACAGGTACTCTTTAAATATCTAACTCTGGACTACATACTGCCCCCAGCCTGAGCTTGCTCATTGGGGTAACAACTAGCTGGGTGAGGAGATAACGAGTTTTAGTACTTGGCTGACATTGGGATTTGTGTTCTGATTCTCATATCCAATGATATATATGGCACTTCTAAAAGACTGTGACAGAAATTTGGCAGAACTCAGTTTAGAGATTAAGCAAAATTAATGGTATATTATTTATTTATTAATATGACAGTGAGTTGAAGGTGCAGTAACATAACTCTCATAGAAAAAAAAATTAAATCAGCATCAGGTTTATGACTGTTGAGACAGAATACGCGATGAAGGTTAAGGCTACAGGTAAAGTTTTTTGGTTAGCATTGGCGCAAACTTTAGGCTAAATTAGTTTGCATTAACTTTTCAGGCTTGATTAATGCCAATACCTCATGTAAGCGTTAGTGCTATATGGTAATGGTAAATTTGAATTTACATAATAGCTGAAAGGTCATGTACTTAAAATATTTGTAATGTTTATCCCTTTCCTAAAATAACCAGACAATTTATTCAAAATCGCATGCTGTTTCAAACAGACAGGGATGTTTGGCTAGTGGACCATTGTTCTCTTGATTTAGGAGTTTGTGTATATTTACTCTATGTGTGTGTATATGTGTGTATATATATATATATATATATATATATATATATATATATATATATATAGATTATAAGTGTTGCACTCCCTTAAAGTGGTTGAAACCCCTTACATGTACCCACTGAACTGACAAGCCTTAGGCTTCATGTACACACTGCCTACTTTTGACCGCCGGCAGTGGGAAAAAGCAAAACAGCACAAAATCGTTCTGCGATTTTGCCACGGTTTGTGTTTTCCCATGGCCGGCGGTCAAAATGCTCCTATCCTGAACGAGATGCTTCTGCATTCAGGAGAGGGAGGTTGAGGGAGGTTGAAGCTCCCCTAACTGCAGCAGCTCCTAAACGCTGGTAAAAGCCTATGTGTACATTGACGCATTGGGCCAGATCCACGTACATCGGCGCATACAGTATATCCGTCGGGCGTAGCGTATCTCTGATACACTACGCCACTGTAACTTTTTTTTTTTTTTAATCCTCAAAGAATGCGCGCCGTAAGTTATGTAATTGTGTATCTTTGGCGGCGTAAGGGCGCGCCATACAATTGGATGTTATGGGGGTGTGTTTTATGTAAATACGTCTTGACCCAACGTAAATGATGTTTTTTTTCAACTGCGAATGCGCCGTCTGTGGGGGTATCCCAGTGCGCATGCTCGAAATTAAACCGGAACAAGCCAATGTTTACGACGGTGACGTCATTCTACGCAAAGCCCTATTCGCGAACAACTTACGCAAACGACGTAACATTTTGAAAATTCGACGCGGGAACGACGGCCATACTTAACATAGGATACGCCTCATATAGCAGGGGTAACTATACGCCGGAAAAAGCTGAACGCAAATGGCGTAAAAAAATGCACCGGCCGGACGTACGTTCGTGGATCGCCGTATCTAGCTAATTTGCATACTCTACGCGGAATGCGACTGAAACGCCACCTAGCGGCCAGCGTAAATATACACCTAAGATCCAACGGCGTACTAAGACGTACGCCTGTCGGATCAATCCCTCATTCCGTCGTATCTTGTTTTGTGGATACAAAACAAAGATACGACGCAGGATCAATAGATACGCCGGCGTAATTCGTTTGAGGATCTGGCCCATAGGCTTTTATGGAGTTTAGTTTAGTAGCTTTGGCAAAAAAATGCCAAAGGCTCCTAAACTCAAAAAGCCTTAGAAATTAAATAATTCCTCCTACATAAGTTGTACCCATATATCACAGATCAAAGACTTCTCAGCTCCAGCAAGCAGAGGGCATGGATATGACATCACAAGCTGCACAGCATAAAGAGGAGAGCTGAGTGTAATCTGAGAACTGAGTGGAGGGAATGAACACACCATCCTCCACACAGTCTTATAAGAAAACATGCACAACTGAGGCTGTCATTCACATCCTGTGTGCTGGAGGGGGGTGTCCATCTCCTGAGATTCTCTGGTGTTGGCATGACCTGTTAGAATTGAGGAGAAAGAAATCACACTAGGTGCTTTGGGTCAAGACAAGTACACACTATAGAGGAATATGCTCTGTTCATATTTATTTCCAGAGGGTTACAAACACTTTAAGTTCCTTGAACTTGAAGAATAGTTGGAACATCCAAAACTGTTTTCCTGTTCATACCTATGTACTGGAATAACATTAATTTGTGCCTTATAATAGAGTGCAGCACTTGGCACAATTTAAATAAAAGCCTAGGGAGTAGAGTCTACCAGTAGAATGCACCCAATCTTTAGACGGATATATGTAAACTGATCTTTTCATTGTCCAGTATTTATTAAGTCTAAGCACACACAGTTTCTTAAATGTAATTTCAGTTAGCTTGAGCTGAACAAGCTAATAAATTGAGTAAGAATGCTTAGTAGTTTTATGGCCATCTTTTATTTATAGAAGACACTGTAAGCAAACCCTAATTAGTCACTGTGTATATATTAGATTTTATTGTTCAAATGACCTGTTGTACTATGTCAATGTCATGCTTATTATTTGCCAGACTACCACGGCAAGTTTGACAGCTGTGTTGTTCGAGAGTATTTCAAGGGGACTCATAGGCATGACAGGTGACTTCCCAACCTTGTGGCTATTTAAATAACACCTTTATCACCATTTACCTTTATTCTAGGAGCAAAAACATTCCATCTGAAAAGTATCGTTTATGCAACTTGTTTGTCTTAAAATTCTGCTTTGATTGCAATCATCTAGATCTTTTACTTGTCTTACTTATTTGGAGACAAAATTATCGCTTTGAAAGAAATTATGTTAATTATAAGTAGTATTGTGAAAAAATACTATATATATTCTTGGCATCTTTAATGCTGATGTGGATAATCAATCATATTATTTTACATTTTTTAAGGAGATTGTTACTGAGTGATCTAGCTAAAGTAATAGGCTATTCAGTTTACAGAGTTCAAAGAGTTTTTGTAGGAAATATGCAAAGCACAGTAGCACAAAAAAGAAATCATTAAAAAGAGAATTTTGATTGGCTGCTATAAGGTGTGCCCTGTGCAGAATTACTCATAAACACAAACTGTGCTAATAAACAGATGTCATTGTAAGGTTGGTGGCATTGTTATGTTACAGCTAGCTAACAGCATTTTTTAATGACAAGCTGAAAAAATAAATGTAAACTGACTCCTAAATGTATGTACAGTGGCATGTCATTAAAATATATAGTATATGTTTTGTTTAGTTAGAAAAGGCGTCTCCAAATTATGGCTTATGGGCCAAATACAGAATGCTGCAAGATTTTATTTGGCCTCCTGATGTAAGAGGGGACTCTGATAGGGAACCTGATGTAAAGGGAACTCTGTTGGGGATTTTCATGTAAGGAGGTAATCTGATGAGGAGTCTTATGTAAGGAGACGCTGATGTAAGGGACACTTTGATGGGGACCTTGATGTAAGGGGACAAAAAAATAAACAAAAATCTCCCTCCGAAACTTTAGGGGCCTATAGATACCAAAAACTCATGAGTAACAGTAACATTTAAAATCTCGATGCAAATTTTATTGAACAAAGTTTTGTAAACCTTTTACAACCACTTTATGCTACAGGTAAGCCTGTATTAAGACTAACCTGTAGCTACCCAGGATATCTCCTAACCCTGCACGGTTTAGGAGATATTCCCTGTCCCCTGCATGTGCCGATGTCATCGGCACATGCGCACTGGGGCAAACTGAAGCAATGGCACCTATGTGCCATTGCTTCAGTCCATGTGCCGTTACCGGTGGCTCCCGCGTACATGCGTGGGAGTGACGTCACCGCGGCTCCGACCAATCACAGCGTTGGAGCTGCGATACCAGGAAGTAAGCGCCGGGGGAGATGTCAGCGGCCGGAAGGGTAGACGTGGACCGATGCGGGGGCTTTGATCTGAAGTAAATAAGATTGTCTTGCAGGGTTTTTTTTTCATTTTTTTTTATGGTTTACAACAATTTTAACAACAATTGAAGGCTGATATTGTAGTAAAGCAGCAAGAAATTGTATACGTGAACAACGTTCTACAATATCTCCTGACATCAAGGCATGGTACAACAACGGTCAATCAACCAGAAGCACCTGACATGTTTCAAGATCATACCCTTTCTTTAGAAGAACAAAGACGCTTATGGTGTTGTTCAGTATACAATCAATAACAGCCAACAAGTTAAAAGCATGTGGAAGTATCCATCTCATTACCAGGGGGACAGCACAGCATTATGCCCATATAGAGGGGGAGCTTAGGGCCAGATCCACAACGAGCGGGCGCAACGTAACTTTTCCGATTTAAGTTACACCGCCGCAAATTGCCCAAGTTAGTGCCCAATCCACAAAGCACTTACCTGGAAATTTGCGGCGGTGTATCCTAAATCAGTCCGGCGCAAGGCGGGCCAATTCAAATGGGGCGAGTCCCATTTAAATTGGGCGCGCTCCCGTGCCGGACGTACTGCGCATGCTCTCGACGCTATTTTCCCGACGTGCTTTGCGCAAAGTTACGTTGCGCCGAGTTTTGTGAATCGCGACGGGTAAAAAAGAGTTGCGGCGGAAAAAAAAAAAAATTTAAAAAAAAATTGACAGCGACGCGGGAAAGACAGGTATACTTTTACATGGTGTACTAACTTTACACTTTGTAAAAGCAGCCCTATCTTTGCGACGGCAAACTAACACTTACGGCGACTTCACAAAGGGAAAAACCTTTGTGGATCTCCGTAAGTGCTAATTTGCATACCCAACGCTGGTTTACGACGAGAAATGCCCCCAGCGGCGGCCGCGGTACTGCATCCTAAGATCCGACAGTGTAAAACAATTACACATGTCGGATCTTAGGGCTATCTATGCGTAACTGATTCTATGAATCAGCCGCATAGATAGAAACAGGGATACGACGGCGTATCAGCAGATACGCCGTCGTAACCCTTTTGTGGATCTGGCCCATAGTTGGGATAGCTCAGACGTACGGCTAGCATCAAGCCAAGGTTCCAATATAGGTAATATCTGAAATATGTCAGTATACCTATATGTGTAGAGAAAGATTTACTGGGTCCGCTTCAGGTATGTGATTCCATGTATCCACCTCATTAATTCATTTATATTTGATTTGTTCATGTATGCTGATTTTTTTTCTCAGCCCATGAACAATTGTAAATTATACAATGTGGCCCTCACACTAAAAACTTTGGAGACCCGTGAGTTACCTATCACAAATTAAAGTATATCTTACTGAGATGTCTGTTTTTGAGATCCTATCTTTTGCCCCCGTGCAGTAGTATTAAGTCAGATTCTGGTCACGTGATTATCTAATTATTTTACACTAAAGTACAGTGCAGTAAGAGGAGTACCACTTCCTTGCATGACTTTGTAAAGACACCAGTGGGAGAAGAGTCCATTATTCTAGTGTGAACATTATGTCACTAAAATCCCTTAGAGGTATTAAAATTCTGAAGGTGATCCATCCTATAGGCATTCATCTAATTCTGAATGGAATTAACCTGGGAAAAAAAACTGTAAATATAATATAATAGAAAATGTCAAAAGTAAGAATAGCAATCAGAAAGAAATCCAGTGCAGGATATACTGCATTAGAGAGAATGAAGCAACGGTTTCCAGGAAAAAAAATAACATTTCTGAATACAATTGGAATCTTTCTCAACTATATTGTACAAGGTTACAGTCCCACGTGCAAATTTTACAGCCGCAATCTTACGCACTTCAATATGTTTTATAAACAAACAGCCTGAACTATTCTGATAACCTGGAACATAATTACCCTGCCTCAAAAATTAATTACTATGTTTTACGCTTAGTGCCTTGAATCTTGATGCATTACAGGAACAATCAGTAATAGATTGCCAGCACTGTGCGGGCAGCCATATATTACAAGATTAGTTTGTTGATGTTTTCTCATGTTCTGTTGTCTAAGCCGTAAATGTGTTCTCGCTGTAAGTAATGATCAACATAATGTTCCATTTCACATATAAAAATTATTTTACTAGGACAAAAAGTGTTGTAGGCTACACAGGGAAGAAGGAGAATTAGGCGTCAATTATGTAAGGCTGTGACAGAATGAATAACATTCTAGCAGAAATCTGGATTAATTAGATATTAATGCTGTAAAAAAAAAAAGTGGACAATTAGATTAGAATACAGCAGCTGAATCTACAAATAACAAATATCCCCTATGAGCTCAGACAAATAGGTATAGTGTTAGGAAAAATAGACTGGTTACCTGGTAGAATAACCTTTTTGTTACCAAAATTGATATCTAGATGCCCACACCAAATATAGCAGACACGGTATGTCTTGGCTAACTGGACAATAACTCTATTACTTGACTTTTCATTCCTCACTAATATGTTTTAAGGACAAGTAAGGTTTTAACTTAAGTTGGTTTTCTGCTTTAACAAATGCCCTGCTCAAATTTTTTTTTTTTTTTTTTTATATATTTCTTTTTATTCAAGAGTTTTCCAAAGTTATAACATAATACTATTTCCCTGTATGATGTTGAGTACATTGTTTATCAATGTACTCAACATCATACAGGGAAATAGTCCCGCATTACAGTGCCTCTAACATCCTTCAAATCATCTGATACAACATAAATACCTTTCTTAACCATTTGAGACCTGCGCTATTGACAAAAGACGTCAACAGCGCGTCTTTGGACGTCATTTAAAGTGCATTACCCGCGCGCGCCTCTGGGGGGCACGCAGTGTGTAAACACTGTCCTGGCGCATCGCTGGGAAGCCGATGCGTGTACCTGGCGGCCGCGATGTACGCCGGGTACACGCGATTCGTCGGGAACTCAGCAGGGACGTGAGGCTCTGTGTGTAAACACAGAGCTCCACGTGCTGTAAGAGGAGAGGAGACCGATCTGTGTCCCTTGTACATAGGGACACAGCATCGGTCACCTCCCCCAGTCACCCCCCTCCCCCCACACAGAGGGGGGAGGGGGGTAGAACACACCCAGGGAATACATTTAACCCCTTCCTCACCCCCTAGTGTTAACCTCTTCACTGCCAGTCACATTTATACAGTAATTAGTGCATTTTTATAGCACTGATCGCTGTATAAATGTGAATGGTCCCAAATTTGTGTCAAAGGTGTCCGATACGTCCGTCGCAATATCGCAGTCCCAATAAAAATCGCAGATCGCCGCCATTACTAGTAAAAAAAAAAAAAAAAAATCATAATTTTGTCCCCTATTTTTTTTTTTACAAAAATACGTCGAAAAATACGTATCGGCCTCAACTGAGAAAAAAAATATTGAAAAAAAAAAAAATTGGGATATTTATTATAGCAACAAGTAAAAAATATATATCTTTTTTTTTAAATTGTCGCTCTTTTTTTGTTTATAGCGCCAAAAATAAAAACCGCAGAGGTGATCAAATACCACCAAAATAAAGCTCTATTTGTGGGGAAAAAAGGACGTCAATTTTGTTTGGGAGCCACGTCGCACGACCGCGCAAATGTCAGTTAAAACGTCGCAGTGCCGGAAGCTGAAATTTCGCCTGGGCACGAAGGGGGTTTATGTGCCCAGTAAGCAAGTGGTTAATTCTAACCCACTGTCTATCATAATAACCATTTCCTAAAATAGGGACTATATTGCCCTTTGCCTATTGGGCATAATAAACAAAAAAGGGATGTAAGGGAGAAAGAAAATATGAGGCTCAACCTTGAAATGATCAATTTCCACATTTTACCTGTTTTCATCTAACCACTCTTAATTAGACTCTATCTCCTCTTTAATATATCTTCTTCCCTTCTCCCTCCTTTTCTTTCCTCCCCCTTTTCCCTTTTTCCCCTTCTTCTTCCCTTACCTTTTCTTTTAATCCCTCTGTTTGAGTATACCACACTTCCTATTCAACTCCTTTACTTTTTACCCACCTTTCTCGCCTCCTACCCCCCAAAACAATCCCACAAACAAACAAACAAACCAAAAAAAAAAAAAACCCCTTCCCTCCTCCCCCTCTCTCTCCTCCCCCGATCCCCCCGTCCCTCCCTTCAAGAGGGTACCGGCTCTCTCCCTACCTACTCATGCCAACTGACTTATTCCCTATTTTCATTTCCCATTAGTCTCTTCCCTTCTTCAGAGTATACGAATACGTTCCATGCTCCCCAAGTTAAATTATATTGTTCTCTTCTATCTTGGGCAGATAGCACCAAATCTTCTATGGACCCAACATTTCTAACTCTATTCAGCCACTCTACAATCGTGGGTGGCCTAGGGTTTTTCCAGTTCCGGGTTATACCTGCCTTGGCTTCATCCATGAGGTGACAAATTATCAAGTTTTTATATGTCTTTGTTGGGATCTGTGATAGGTGTAATAAACACAGAGCGGGGTCATCTAATATTTGATAGGATGTACATTTTTGAGATATCCTTTGTATTTCTAACCAATATTTCCTAATCCTTGGGCAAGTCCAAAATATGTGTAACAAAGTTCCCTTACTCCTACTAAATCTCCAGCACAAATCTGAACTTCCAGGAAAAAACCGACCTAGTTTCTCTGGTGTATAATACCACCTATTTAAAAGTTTATAGTTTAATTCTTGTGTTCTGGTGCATATTGATGTTTTTATAGAGAGATAAATTATCTTTTGTTGTTGGGCCTGGGAAAAGTTCTGGTCCATATCACTTGCCCATTCTCTCATAGCAGGCGTCTCATAATCTTCTAGGGGTACTATTAATAACCTATATAGCTTAGACAATATTCTAGTAGGGGGTTCACTTTCTTCACAGTATTTTTCAAACTGTGTTAATTTCCTTCTGAACCTGTTCGCTGGGCCTAAAGAGGTCAGGAAGTGGCGAAGTTGTAAGGCCTGCCAGTATTTTACTTCAAATTGGCCCTCCAGTTGCACAAGTGATGCAGCTGTTGGCCATGTTTCCAGTTGTGTGAGGCCTGGGTAAGTCCCTTCTCTCTAAGGTTCTTACATGTTCCTCCCTCCATACCCGGCTGAAAGCCTGGGTTCCCCAGAATTGGATATAGTGGGGAGGAAATTGATGAATGTTTACCTAGCTGACATAGCTTATAACCTACTGCTAATGTACGTCCTATAATAGGATGTTTTTTCAACCGGTCTGGTAGTGCTGGATAGCACCATAATGCTCTTCTGAGAGGGATCTGACTTACTTCTTGTTCCAGTTCAAACCATGATTTTATTTCAGTGCTCCTACACCAGTCTATGACCCTGCCCAAGTGTACCGCCTGGTGATATTTAAATATATCTGGTACAGCTAGGCCTCCATAACACTTAGGCATGGTCATCCATCTCCTGCTAATCCTGGGCCTTTTATTGGCCCATATAAATTTAGTGAAGAGCATGTTAACCTGACGGAGGAAGGCCGAGGGGACTTGTATCGATATTGCTTGAAACAAATATAGCAATTTTGGCAAGATATTAATTTTGAAAGAATTACATCGTCCAAACCATGAATCAAGTCCCCTCTGCCACTTCTCCATCAGACCAGCGATTGACCTCATTAATAGGGGAAAATTTGCTTCAAAAATATTTCCTAATCTTGGTGTTATATGTATCCCTAGATATTTTAGCGCTATCCTGACCCATTTAAATTTAAAGTTTGGTTGGATACTTTGTTGCATAGCACTTGGGAGTGCCACTCCCATTGCTTCTGATTTGCCGTAGTTAATTTTTAGGTTTGCTAATTTTCCATATTCCTCAATTTCCTTCATCAAATTTTGTAATGATATTTGGGGACTAGACAAAGAAAACAGCATGTCATCTGCAAAAGCCGAAATTTTATACTCTCTGTCTCCTATGTGTAGTCCCCCGATATCTGAGTTTTGCCTAATTCTATTTAATAGAGGCTCTAATGAAAGAACATATAGTAACCCTGCCTCGTTCCATTTGAGATTTTGATTGGTTCTGAGAGTATCCCATTTACCTTAACTAATGCTTGGGGAGTGGTATACACCCCCGCAATCCATCCTCACATGTGTTCCCCCAGTCCAATGTGTCTCAGTACCTCTGTCATAAAGTCCCAACTGACCCTATCGAAGGCCTTTTCCGCGTCTTTACTTAGAAAGATAGAGGGTGTTTTTGTTTCTCTTGCCCAGTGTACCAGATTGAGAACTTTAGTAGTATTATCCCTAGCCTCACGGGTAGGGACAAAACCAACCTGATCTAGGTGTATTAATTGTTTCAACAGAGGTTGTAGACGAGTAGCCAAGACTTTAGTAAACAATTTTAAGTCTATGTTCAACAATGAGATTGGGCGGTAACTACCGCACTCGCCGGGTCTTTCCCTTCTTTCGGGATCACTGCAATATGTGCCATAAGTGTCTCCGGGACAGAGGGCGGTAGATCGGCCAATCTCATTGAATACTTTAATCATATATGTCCCTAATATAGGGGAAAAATGGCGGTAATACTGGATGGTAAACCCGTCTGGGCCTGGGGCTTTCCCTTGTTTAACCGATTTCATTACAGCCTTAAGCTCTTCCATTGAAATGGGCCTTTCCATATAGTCCCTTTCCATTGAGGTCAGCCTACTTAAATGTACTGAGGATAAATATTCCTCAACCTTAGTCTGTGGTATAGACACTTGATCAAGGTTATAGAGGGAAGAGTAATACTCACTAAATCTTTGTGTGATATCTCTAGGCAGAGAAATTAGTTGTCCATTTTCCCTTTTATATGTGGCACATATACTGTCTTCCCTTTTTCTTTCAGTTTTCCAGCTAGGACTTTACTACACTTATCTCCTAATTCATAGGTTACTTTCCCTCCAGCTTGAATTGTTGCCTTTGCTTTGTACCTAAGTAGGTCTGTCAATTGTCTCCTCCGGTGTTCCAGCTCTTCCCCTATTGATCTCATCTGCACTTCTTTATGTTGGGCCTCCAATATCTGAATCTCTTCTGTTAGTTTCACTACTTGTGCTTCTCGAATTTTCTTTACTCTAGCGCCGTGTTTTATCAGTACCCCTCTCATTACTGCCTTATGTGCTTCCCATATCATGCTTGGGTCGCTCCCCGGTGTATCATTTGTCTGAAAATATGCTTCCAATTCTTTTTCTACGTCTTCCCGAACTTCGGGAATCTGCAGCAAACTTTCATTCAGACGCCAATGATACCCCGTGGAGAGAGCTTTTCCTGATATAGATATGCATAATGTCACTGTCGCGTGGTCAGACCAGGTTATGTTCCCTATATTTACCTCCACCACTGCTGTCAATAGATAGTGTGGAACCAGAAAGAGGTCTATGCGGGAGTATAATTGATGTGGATTTGAAAAAAAAAGTATAGTCTCTCTCGTTTCCATGTAATAGTCTCCAGACATCTACCAATTGCATCTCCTGCAATTTCTGCATAATCCCCTTCCTGGTCCCCCCTGGTGTGCCCTGCTCATTTTATGGTTGTTTGACAAGACTGCAAATATATAATTAATTTATTATCATTTTTAATAATGTAATTGTATGTGATAATTACACTAGTATATAGGTGGATGCCACTGCTGTTAGAAGGTGACAGTGTTCATCTAGTGGCTGAAAGCTTATTTTGTCAATGAAGCCTCCAGCCTGATGAAGTCCCGAGCTGTCAGTGACAGCCAGCATACTGCTTTAATAAACACCCTGCTAATTTTTTATTGTTGTTTGACAAGACTGCAAATATATAATTAATTTATTATAATTTTTAACAATGTAATTGTATGTGACAATTACACTATTAGATAGATCCCACTGCAGCTTGAAGGTGACAGTGTTCATTTGGTGGCTGAAGGCTTATGTTGTCAATGAAGTCAGATTGGTTGATTATCATCAATGAAGTTCTGAACGGTCAGCAACAGCCAGCATCAAGATCTAGCAGATGAGAAAAGTGTCAGATGCTGGATTTCAAAGGAGAAACATTTATAACCAGATTTCCAGAGGGGGGCCTCAGGCTGGGGAATGTTAATTAACTGATTATGTGCAAGAAACATTTATGTAGCTTTAGACTTGAGAGTACTAGGCTGCATTAAATGGGTATTACCAAATTCCCACAGCCAAATTATTAAAACTTGGAAATCAGAAGTTTGGGATGAAATCTGTTTATAAAAATGTATGTATTTAAATTTTGTATGTCCAATTCTCATTACTTAACACTATAATGGTTTTAAATTCAATGTATCCCATTCTTTTATTTTTATTTTTATTTAGAGTGATATTTATTATTTTTTCATGATTTAAAAAAAAAAATTGTATCGCAAATAAACATTCAATAAACGTTGCACCTGTAACACAGGTTTAAGGGAGCATTCATGGTTTCTAAAAAGAGAACACAGCAGTGGCTTTTCCCTTTTAGACTGTGTCTCTGTAATGGAATCACTATACAGGGCAGGGAGGGAAGGGGATGAGTCACTACTGTCACTTGTACAGTTTTGTATGCAGTTCAAATTTCAGTGATTTAGCTCCGTAAACTGATTGCAGATGAGACTGCACTGGTGAAAGTGTGAAAAGGAGTCTGGAGCTCCAGCTTCTGACTGGAGATAACATTCCTATGCAATACATATATTTTTTTTAATCTAAACATAAAAATATATATAAAAAAAAACACTATACATCTCCTTTTACATCGAAAACAAAGCTGCATATCTCTATAATTGTGTGCAGTAGCATAAATAACTCAAGACATGCAACCACTAGTTAGATAGCACTGCCACTCCGATGCTGGTCTTCCAAACTCAGAAAATAAGGCAGATCCTGTATCCTGCTCCTAATTAACAAAGGGGCATTCTGCTCTGTTTTCTATGCTGTGTCTGTGTGCCAGACACGGCATAGAGAGCAGGAGAACTGAACCTGCTTGCTCTGGCTTCATCTAACACCTACCCGCTCACTCACTCAGCTGAGAGTGGGGAGCAGGGCTCAAGTCCTGCGGGAACGCGTGGGAACGGAGTTTCTGCACCTTTTTCACAGCAGGAACGCAGTTCCCTTTGCAGGACTAGAGCAGCCGAGAGCAGCCGAAACGCCCGAGCCAATCCTTCACTAAGCGGCGATGCCCAGCTCGAGTCACTGTCAGGGGGAGGCGAACCTTAGTAATCCGTTATGTTACTGGCCGGTTCCTGTATGTGGATTCATCGGGTAGTGTGTGGGTATTCTGTCACTTCCTCGATGCCGCAATGTCTCCTGGGAGCTTTTGTCATTGTTCCCAGGAGACATTGCGGAGGTCTGCCGCGAGTTATCGCAGGATTTAGAAAGAACTTGCGGTTTAGTAATTATGCATATGAGCGTATCATTTTTTTTTTTTGGTGGGGGAGTGGATCTTGGGTGGGAGTTCCCACACTTTTTTCCCCAGGACTTGACCCCTGGTGGGGAGGAAGGCTGTAAGCCCTGCATTTGCCAGGGTTAACAGCTGAGCATGTAGGTAGGGAAAAAGCAGACAGTTCACATATCGTTTGCCAGGTCCAATCAGGCATGTATCTATTATATTGAAATATGCCACAAACTTGTGTTTTAATAAGAGATGGGTGGAACAGATAGATATGCAACATGTTTATCTGCTTTGTTGAGAAAAAAATATAGAAACTAAGGCTAGGGTTGGGACTTTGAATGAGGCAATAACTATATATACCTCCATCCCCAATAACTTGAATGAAGAGACTAAAAGGTGGGACTTAAATTGAAGCACACTACTGAATTATATGACCAAATATAATAAACATTGTTTTATTAAAACAAAGAGGGCATGACAAATACATGATACAATTGTATGGTAATACTAATGGGTCTCAATAATTACAATCTAGAGATTACATAATAGTACATGATTAGTCCAACATAACACACATGGTAATGTATAGTGATCGTAGGTCTCTCAGTACATAAAATCTAGAGAATACATGATTGTACATATTTATCTTAAGGTAGCATCCATAGTAATGAGTCTTATGCCACGTACACACGATAATTTTTCAGGTACTAAAAAAATAAGTTTTTCAGGCTCTAGAAAAAACGACGTTTTTTTCAACTTGATCATTAAAACGGCCTTGCCTACACACGATCGTGAAAAAAAATGCTCTAGCAAAGCGCGGTGACGTACAACGCGTACAACGGCACTATGAAGGGGAAGTTCCATGCAGATGGCGCCACCATTGGGGCTGCTTTAGCTAATTTTGTGTTAGTAAAAGATGATTCACGCTTTTCTATCTGTTACAGCGTGATGAATGTGCTTACTCCATTACGAACGGTAGTTTTACCAGAACGAGCACTCCCGTCTCATAACTTGCTTCTGAGCATGCACGGATTTTTCACGTCGTTAAAGCCCACACACAACCATTTTTTACAACCCGTTAAAAACGTCGTTAAAAAATAGAGCATGTTCAAGTTTTTTTTTTTGCCCATTTTTTAGAACCCGAAAAATGCTCTGAAGCCCACACACAATAGTTTTTAATGACATAAAAAAAAACGTAATTTTTTAGAACCCGAAAAATTATCGTGTGTACGCGGCATTAGATATGTGGACCGACTTTGTAGTGGTATCTGCTTTGTTACTGTTGCACAGAATACTGGTGCCAGTTTCCTGTGCCAGGAGCATATTTGGAAGTCTCTCTCTTATTTCCTTTAGCTTTTGTAAAATAGTGTGGTGTCTTTATCATCCTACACCAATGGTAACATTTCATAATTGGGCCTTGAGCATTAAAGGAATTATTCTGGCTGTAGGCACTGGAGGAACTATAGGCTTTGAAAATTAATGCTACAAAGTTAACTAAGAGTAGACTAATTATACCAGTGGTTCTCAACCTTAGTACCCCCTACAGGCCATGTTTTGGGAATTTCTCTTAGATAAAATAGCTGTCTGTCCAAAATACCAAGCCATTGACTCTATAGCACTAGATAAAGGAAAACCTGCAAACATGGCACTGAAGTACATGACTAAGTACATAAAAACTGCACCCTGATGAGTCAATGGGGGCCAGTAACACCTCTGCAATGTTATTGTTTGGCTGCTTGTGAAATAAAACACATCTTTTCAGGATGACTGAATATTAAGTGAACAATAATGAACCCTTGTGCACATGCAAGCCAAGATCTGTCGGTAGACCACATACACCTTGGAATTCAGGGGCAAGTTTGTTAGCAATTAAACCGACAAACAAATCAAAGCTATCATCCATCTAAGCTGGCCTTAGACAGGAAGATGTGTCATTAATCTGTATGTCAGGGCAAAAGAAAAAGGATGTGCTGCAAGTACAGATAAATTCCATAGTTCTCTGTAGTCCATCAGAAGAAAACTGGGCTGGGTAGAAGAGGCACTGTATTTTCATCTTAAACAGGAAGTGGGGAGCACAATGGGATTTTGGTAGTAGCTCAACAGATGATATACTGTACTTGTGTTTTCAAAAACACAAAACACGTGGAATGGCCATGTATTGCTGATTTGTACTTAATATTGTTTCTTTTTTATTTTGACCCTAGAGTGAAGGGTGCTGATATTGCGGTGCTAGAACCTGCTGTGATCTTCCCCACCCCCAACTAACCCGTAGATGTTGTGAGCACCAAGTAAAAAGTCGGATTCTTTTTCCTCGTCAAGGCAAACCATTGTTGCCAAATTACACACATTAGATCTACTGATACTAAGGCCTCGTACACACGACCGAGTTTCTCGGCAAAAATCAGCAAGAAACTTGCTGGTATTTTTTTTTTGCCGAGGAAACCGGTCATGTGTACACTTTTCGACGAGGAAACGGTCGAGGATATCGTCGAGCCAAAAGGAGAGCATGTCTTCTTTTTCCTCGATGGGAATGGGGAAATTTGACTCGCCGAGATCCTCGACAGCCTAACAAGGAACTCAACGAGCAAAACGATGTGTTTCGCCCGTCAAGTTTCTCGGTCGTGTGTACGAGGCCTCAGCCGCAGGATTAGAGTCCTTGTTGCTTGTAGCTGAAGGGGCTTATTGTGTACCTGGTACTGTTACAGTAGGCAGTTAACCACTGCACAAGGGCTAAATAGGTCATGTGAACAAACTCCATCCTGGGAAAAGGAGAATTTGATGATGTAATGCAACACAGCCAATGGGTGTTCTCCGTTTCCAAACAGTACTACTATGGAGATACGATATCCTTTTCTCTTTTTTTTTTCAGTGTCCCTTACTATGTCCTCCTAAAATCCTCCAGATGTCTTAGACATTTTTATGACAATTTTGTCTTTGTGTTTGCATTTGCAAGATATTTATTCATCAATTATGTTGGGTTAAAGGTGATTTATCATAGCTGTATTACCCATTCAATCATGTCAGTGTCTGGTACAGCAAAAAAAAAAAAAAAAATTGAATTTGGTCCAGGATGCTGTCACTCTCGCTAAAGACAATAAAGATTTAGATCTTTTTAGGTCTGTTGGGAACTTTATTCAGAAGGTATTGATCTGTAAAGAGTTGCAACCATTCTGCCACGCTCTATGATCATTAAGCTGTTAGAGACATTTGTTGTGTCATTTGAGTGTTTGCTATATTTTATTTTTCTTTGGCACATAGCTTTGTAGCACCTATATACATTAAATGTGGATATGAATGGCATTTTAGTGCTTTTGTGTCAATATATGTCAGGGATAGGCAATTAAAATGTAATTTTCACTCATCTTCAAAAACGGCTAAAAGGAAACAAAAGTCATTGACTCTAATTTAATTATGACACTTGTCACCTCATGGGGATACTAACATTTTTCAAGATATGTATGTGAATATAATGAGCTTTTTGCAAGTAATCATATGAATGTGTATTAGCATACAATCCTTGCTTCGGTGTATTGCTTTTTTACATATGTAAATGGCGATCACTCATATTTACTTATTGTGTATATATATACAGTACAAGCTCCATGTCCTGCATATATGTCCATGTTTGCTCCTTATGGTTCTATTGTCTGGTAGTCTCACTACTCAGTCTCTTGAAGTATGACTTTTGCTTCTGGCATTGGATCTTCCATAATGCTTCTGTCATCAGTTTCTCTTGCTCTAGCCTTAGGTAACTCCATCTTTACTATTCTTGTCCAGCAAGCCCGTGGCCTCCGATCCATATATAGCTCAAATCTCTGCAGATTGGATAGCTTAAGCTGGCTTGGAGCAGAGACTGATATGAAAAGTTTAATGTTTATAGCGAGAGTAGCAAAGAATTTCAGAGCTATTTAAATTAATAATCATTTTAGCTAGTGTGACTGTCACAATGACATTATACTGTATTCTCCTCTGGGGCAATCATTGATGCAAATAATATATTATTATCTGGAGTTAAAAGATAACTATACCTTTTTAAAAAGTCCTCCTGATGCAATCTATGGCTCCAAATCCAGACTCCAGGATGAACAAGCACTTAGATTGGCTCTCCATTAGGACATATAGAGAAAACGCTGCAGAACTGTAGTGAAGTATTGTCTGCAGTTGTCTTTGTATTTTGTAAATGTGTGTCTGAAGTTATCCTTCAAAGCGATAATGTGTATTGGCTTTGTACTTGTACAGTGGAACCTTGGATTACAAGCATAATCCGTTCCAGGAGAATGTTTGTAATCCAAAGCACTCACATATCAAAGCGAGTTTCCCCATATAAGTCGATGGAAACAAAGATAATTTGTTCCGCATTGACTTCTATGGCATGCAATACCGCATGTGGCCAGAGGTGGGGGGGGGGGTCGCTGGAGAGCCTCGGACATACTCGGAAAAGGCTTGGGGACAGCTCGGGTGAATTTGGAAAACCTTGGAAAGTCTCGGGAACAGAGTATATCCGAGTTTTTCCAAGTCTTTCCAAATGGCTCGACTTGGCTCGGCTCCAGCACCCCCTGCATCTCTGGCCAAGTGAGGTACTGCACACCCCATTAGCTTGAATTCTACTCGTTTTGCGAGACAACACTAGCAAGCCGAGTCAGATATTTTTTTTTTTTTAAAGTTGCTCGTTATTTAAAATGCTTGTTAACTGCATTACTCATAAACCAAGGTTCCGCTGTATACGTATACTTATCATTGAGGTAATACCATTTGTGTTCTTTAAAAGTGATACAATGTATTGGCTAATATGATAGACTGCTTAAAGCACAACTCCAGTCCCAAAGTTCTTACTTGCCTGCCAAAGTGGAGGGCACGCGTCTTTGAAAACTGTTTTTCTCTTCACAGTGATCTTCACTGCATCTGAGCACCACAAATCAAAAACATAATTTAATGTATTTTTAATATTCAAAGCAAACTCCCCCATCCACCCATGTTCCTGTGCTTTAATTTGTTGAGAAATCACTTTGAAAAACACCCCCCTAGCATTTCTGGCCATGGCCATTTTGAGTAAGAGCAAATCATTTCTGTAGCATTTATTTCCTGGAATCCATCTGCCTTAGCTCAAGCATGTATGTAGGAGAGCATACATGTAGAAGACTCCTGGGTTACCTAAAAAGTAACTCCATTGTTGACCCTCCTGGAGACTCCTGGGGTGTATGACATAATTTGTCTAGGCAAGAAACCAGGAAGTAATTTAGGAAATGTATCTATTTACTAATGCTAGAGGCATGCGGATTAAAAATAATAAATAACACAGTGGAAACATTTATAAAAATAATAAATCATAATGTTGATTGGGAGAGTAAAGTTCCATTTTAAACTGGAAGATTTCCAAAAGGCCTCCTCTTTACGTTCAGTCGTGTGACATATAGGAGGGAATTTACTACTATGAACAGCTGTACCAAAGTCTGTGTTTACCAATTTTAGGAACCCCCCCCCCCCACCCTCAAGTGTCATGTAGCCTCTGTCTTGGTTATCATGAACATAACACCTTGTTCTTCTTTAAACCACAGGGGTCATGTCATGACGCCAGTGTTATTAGCAACCATGACAACATCTCAACCTGGCCTCTCCAGTTAGCATTACTGCAATGCCTAGTGGTAAATGTATTTGAGTGGCTGAAGTGATTTTTTTTTTCCATTAGCCATAATACAATACTATTTCTATATTTTTATAGAAATAACAAATTAGGAAACAAATATCATCCTGATACAAGGGTGGAATAAACGTTTGTGAAATTGTAGAGTTTACAGTCAATGATCAATTGGGTTGCTGAGGAATTGGTTTATGATCTGTAGATTTGGATCCCTTTGTAATTTTCAGTTTGTTGCATTAGCCAATAAATGGTATCAACAAATAGAAACTTACCTGAGAGAAAAAATATGGCTACAATTGCTGACATCTTACTTTACAAATGTTAGTTACCTGAGTGTCATGCCCACAATCTTGCTTTGATACTTTAAGTTGTTGACCTAATTAATAATACAAATTGCAGAATTTTCTTTGACTATCTAGGACACGGGTCTCAAACTGGTGGCCCTCCAGCTGTTGCAGAACTACAAGTCCCATGAGGCATTGCAAGGCTGACAGTTACAAGCATAACTCCCATAGGCAGAGGCATGATGGGACTTGTAGTTCTGCAAAAGCTGGAGGGCCGCTAGTTTGAGACCCCTGATCTAGGATGTAGTCACTTAAGCTTGCATTGGAGAAATAGAAGAGGTTACTTACGTGACCATTCTAACAACACATACTGAACAGAAGAGACTGGTTGCCAGGAGGGAAGGCATTGGAGATATTAAAGTGGACCTAATTGCTTATATAAGTCTGCTTAAAAACATTGGGGTTTATTTACTAAAGCTAGCCTCTTCTGGACCAGCTCACGCCGATATACGTTGGCACTTTGAAGAATGATATCGTTGTTATGGCAGCAGCTAGCTACCATAACCCCGGTATCCTCTTCTTCAGTGAGCGGTACGGTTTCAGATAAAAGTGGTCTTTGCGGCGAGATCACTTTTATTGGCGGCGGGAGAATGCCCCCCTCCTGCCGCTCTCTGGTCCTCTCCGCCACTTACTGGAGCCATCGGTAGCGGCGGAGGCGATCGGGTCCTCTTTCATGTGTGGTATAGAGATGAGCGAGGGAAAGATGGCCCCCATTGCAGGCCCATTCCGCCCTACCATTGCAGGGTGGAAGCGACATCAAAACCTCACTTCCGCCCATAGCTCTTAACCTCCCTGGCGGTGTTCCCGAGACCCGGTATCGCATCGCAGTATCCACAGGCAGAGTTTACTTACCTTGTCCCTGGATCCTGCGATGCCTCCCCACTGTGTCCTCGCTCGATTCACACAGTGCCCGTGTGCTGTCGAGCTCCGTTCGTTACGACGCACGGGGGCGGAGATCAGCGCCAAATTCAAAAAAGTAAATACACAGTACACATACAGTATACTGTAATCTTAAAGATTACAGTACTGTATAAAATAATTACACATCCCCTTTGTCCCTAGTGGTCTGCCCAGTGTCCTGCATGCACTTTTATATATTAAATACTGTTCTTTCTGCCTGGAAATTGGAGATTTTCCATAGCAACCAAAAAGTGTCCCTTTAAATCAAAAGTGCTTTTAGACCAGCTAGAAAACAGCGATAATAAATTAGAATCACTGGCAGAATTGAGCGATAGTGATTTGTGGGGAAATTCGTCATCGAACAATAAAAGTAATGACAGCGACAATTCTGCAACTGAGCAAATTTCAGTGTTTTTTATTTGATTACATCATTGAATAATTTTTATTATAATTACATTATTATTTGTAATAATTATTTATAGTTATTTATTATATTATAATGAATGATTTTGTGTTTCAAACTTTATCATACCCGGGATGTCTACTAGACTCTTGTTTGGTCAGATTTAAGTGAGTTATTCCTAGGAATTACAGACCTACAATATAAAACGCCAAATTTCCATGCAAAATAATTGTACCGCTTTCAGCACCTAAAACCAGAAAGAATCATACCGCCAGGGAGGTTAAAAAGACATTTTTTATTTATTTTTTAAATGACATTTCACTTTTATAATTTGTTTTATTGCATTTTAGTGTTAGAATGGATGTTTACATTCCTTGTAATAGGAATACAAGTGACACAATCATTTTTTTTTTTTAAAGAACAGTGTAAAAATAAAAAATAAAATTAATAATAAAAAAATTTAAACGTGCTCTGTCCTGCCAAGCTTGCGTGCAGAAGTGAACACATACGTGAGCAGCACCCGCATATGAAACCACACCGCGATTGGTAGAAGGAGAGCAATAATTCTCGTCCTAGACCTCCTCCTTTTTTTCAGCTTAACCACTTAAAGGGGTTGTAAATGTAAATGTTTTTTCACCTTAATGCATCCTATGGTATCCTAAGTATCCCCCCCCGAACCCCTGTTCTACTTACCTCACCCCTCGAAAGTCCCATGCGCGTCCTTGTGATCCTCTTCGGTTTCCCAGCCTGGCCGTTGATTGTGTGGTAGGTAGGGGGCGCTGATACCAAAAATGATGTGTCTTGCCAAAATGACAAAAAAATAAAAAAATAAAGTGATAGCAATTACAAAACTCGTGTAATGTCTATAATAATAAACAATATACACATAAAATATCAAAGACCCGTAAGTCAATAGTGAAAGAAATAGGATCCACAAGAGAACCTCTATTGCAAGAGTGATGTGCTCCCAAAACCAAAAATCAAGAAAAAATTATTTTTTAGTGATATTAATAATGTCCATATATTTCAATGATACTAGTGAACCATTGATAAATAAAGGAGTGAATCTTTGCAATAGTCCAGAAAAGTAAACATGCAATCTTCTCATGAACGACAGTGCTTCAAAATCCTTCCACCAATTCCGCAAGACGACACCCAAAAGTGTAAATATTAAATGCGCTTACCAAAGCGACTTGACCCCCTGGCCGTTGATTGACTAGGCTGGACGGATTGATAGCAGCGCAGTCATTGGCTGGCACTGCTGTCAATCGCTTCGGATGACGCGAGGGGCGGGGCCGAGTGATACAGTCGGCGGCTATTCCCGCCGCTGTATCATGGGAGCGCGCCCGCAAAAGCTTTCCACCATGCTCGCATGAAGGTGAAAAGCTTTTGGCGAGGAGGAACCGAGACAGCCGCCGGGGGACCCCAGAAGACAGGATTCGGGGACACTCTGTGCAAAACGAGCTGCACAGTGGAGGTAAGTACTGTATAACATGTTTGTTATTTAAAAAAAAAAAAATTTTGCCTTTAGTGTTCCTTTAAGGACCGAGCCTGTTTTTCAGACTTTGTGTTTACAAGTTAAAAACACGTATTTTTTTCTAAAAAATTACTTAGAGCCCCCAAACATTATACATTTTTTTCCTAAAACCCAACAGAATAAAATGGCAATCGTTGCAATACTTTTTGTCACACCGTATTTGCGCAGTGGTCCTACAAACTCACGTATGTGTTTGCTTCTGCACGTGAGCTTGTTGGGACGGGGCACTTTAAAAAAAAATATATACTGTATTTATTGGCGTATAACACTCACTTTTTTACCCTGAAAATAGAGGGTAAACTGTGCCTGCGTGTTATACGCAGGGGGATGTGGAAAGTTTTTCTCCTAAAACTTCCCTCTTAAAGTTAGGGTGCGTGTTATACGACTGTGCGTGTTATACGCCGATAAATACGGTATATATTTTTTTCTTATTTAATTTACTTTATTTTATTGATTTTAAAACTCTTTTTTTTTTAATTGGGTCACTTTTATTCCTATTACAAGGAATGTAAACATCCCTTGTAATAGAAAAAGCATGACAGGTCTACTTAAATATGAGATCTGGGGTCAAAAATACCTCAGATCTCATATTTGGACTTAAATGCAATAAAAAATAAATAAATAAATTGTTTATTTGAAAAAATGACAAAAAAAAAAAGTCCCTTACAGGCAGAAGTCACGTTTTGACGTCGCTTCCGCCATGCTATGGTATGGAGACAAGTGGGGGCCATCTTGCCCTCACTCGTATCCATACCCTGCCACTGACAGCTCCCGATCGCCTCCGCCGCTACTGATGGCTCCGGTAAGCGGCCGAGGGCGCGGGAGAGCGGCCCCTTTCCCACCGCTTATAAAGGTAATCTCGGGGTGAATCCGCTGCAGAGATCACCATTATCGTTTTACAGGACTGGCCGCTGAAAACATGGATATCTCAGTTGTGGCAGCAGTTGCTGCCGTTACCGAGACAGCCATTTTTAAACTGCCGACGTATATGTACATGAGCCAGTCGCTAAGTGGTTAAGATTATTTTTAACAATTTAAAAATAAATTGGGCTCACTTTACTGTTATCTTATTTATTTATTTTTATCAAAAAAGTGTATTTTCCCCCCAAAAAGTGCGCTTGTAAGACAGCTGTGCAAATACGGTGTGACAGAAAGTATTACAATGATCGCTATTTTATTCTCTAGGGTGTTAGAAAAAAATATATAATGTTTGGGGGTTCTAAGTAATTTTCTAGCAAAAAAAACTGTTTTTAACTTGTAAACACCAAATCTCAGAAAGAAGCTCGGTCCTTAAAGCGGGGGTTCACCTGCAATTTTTTTTTAGAAGCCAGTAGCTACAAATACAGCAGCTGCTGGCTTTTAAAACATGGACACTTACCTGTCCAGGTCGCCAGCGACGTCAGCAGCCAAAGCCGAGTGGCGCTGCGCTGTTCCACTGGTCCCCGTTGTGTTCTGGGAGCCGAGTGTTTCCCAGAACACAATGGGGGGGGGGGGGGTGATGCGAAGGGGCCAGACTCCCGCAGGAGTCTATATCAGGAAGTGGTTCAAATACCTGTTTTATACAGGTATCTGCACCTCTTACCCCCTGAAAGGTGTCAAATGTGACACCGGAGGGGGGGGAGGGTTCCGAAAAGCAGAGGTTCACTTTTGGGTGAACCTCCGCTTTAAGTGGCTAGAGAGTGCAAATTTAGTCACAACTCTGCATAGAAACCAATCAGCTTCCAGGTTTTATTGCCAAAGCTTAATTATACAATCTGAGGTTAGAAGCTGAATGTGACTCATTTTGCACTAGTTTTAGTAATTAAACTCCATTGCCTCCTCCTTGTAAAAGAGTTAAGTATAAATACTTTTTTTTTTTTTTTTTTAGCTTCAGTGTAGCCACTTGATTGTCAAAGAGCACTAAACAGTGGAGCTGAATTCACTGAACTTTGATGTCCCCTGTTGGCTTCCATTGCCCCCGACGATTCCCTGTTATTGCTCCCACCAATCCCTGACCTGGCATGCGATTGAACACTAAGAGAGATGTAAACAAAAGCTAATTCTGGAAGATGTGTCAATAAATGTATATGTCCCTTAGTAACATCAATCTTTTAACATGCCTACCTATCAATGCAGCACTATGGCTGGCTCTACTTAGTACACAGTGGGGTTGATTTTTACTAAAGGCAAATAGGCTGTTTGCTTTAAAAGGAAAATTGCACTTTGCTAATTGAGCTTAGTGAATGTGGTAACATTTCACTTTGTAAAGAATACCCATTGATGTGGAAAGAAAATAAAAAACAGCATTTTATGCTTGCACATGATTGAATGATGGAAGTCAGCAGAGCTTCACCTCATTCACTAAGCCCTGGAGATAATTCCCTTGCAAAGTGAACTGTCCATTTGCCTTTACTAAATGAGCATCCTGTTTTTGTAGTCTCTATCGTGAAAAGGCTAGTTGGTTGTGTTTTCCCCAGGCCAAAGTTCCCCCATCTTTTGCTTAGTGGCATCTCCCATATTTTGTTAGCAGGTTTATTTATAGGGGAAGAAAAACAAACTTTATTTTCAGTAACTGTTAGCTGAGCTGGAGTTAATATGAGCATAGCCTGTGGAGAAGAAGCTACGGATGATCTCAGCTGGATGACTGCAGCCTGTCAGAAACATCCTGTACTATATGCTGAAAACAGGAGCAATAGTCAGAACATGTATCTGTGCTGTGACTGACAGGCATAGTGCTGGTAATGTGAGAGATGTTTACTGCTCTCATGAGCTACATAGGACAATCCTCTGCATTATTTGCTCTGCACAGTCTGGTTGGGTAACAAAACAGGAAAGTTATTTTTCTGCCCAAGGTGTCAGCAGGGTTGTCAGATTCCACAACAGTATGAGGCCACTGCTTACAGAAATATTCCAGGCCTTAATGACAGCTTATGCTGCCAGCTATTTGCTAGTTACGTTACCACAGTTGTTTTATGACACACTGGTGTTCTTTAAAGCGGAGTTCCACCCAAAAGGGTAAATTCTGCTTTAAGCACTCTTCGCCCCCTTACATGCCACATTTGGCATGTCATTTTTTTGGGGGGGAGTGGGTACCTGTTTTTTACAGGTACTGCCTGTTCCAATTCCTCCTTCCATCTTCTGGCCACCTAGGAAACTCCTCCTTTCCCCCTAGGAGGCCCCTTCCTCTCCACAATCTTCTGGAACACGTCACAGGTCCGAGATGATTGCCTGGTCACTAGGAGAGCGCAGTGCGACTCGCGCATGCGCAGTGCCCACCAGCTTTAATGGCTGGGTGCCCACATGTGCTATGACAGCGCCGTAGAGAGGAGGGGATAAGGAGGAGCGCCTCAGGTGGCTGAATCGCTGGACCGTGGGACAGGTGATTGGCTGTTAATTAGAAGTCAGCAGCTACACTATTTGTAGCTGTTGACTTTTAATAAACTGAAAAACAAGTCCGCTTTAAGCTATAGAAACCTCATAGCTTTAAAGCGGAAAATAAGTATGCAATACTGAACTCAGTCTGACACTCGTTAATGTCCCTTGCCAACATAGACAACCTCCCCTAGGGTTATTCCAGGCAAGTGGTCCAGGTCCTGAGGCAGGGAAGCAAGTCCAAATCATGATGTTCCATCCACCATTTTACCATTGGGATTATGTTTTGGTAAGCTGTGTCCTTTTTGTGCCATTCATAGAGTATTTTTCCCAAACAATTAAACTTTTTGTTTTATCAGTCCACAAAATATTTTCCCAGTAGCATTGCAGTTTGCCAAGGTGCTCTTTGGCAAACTTCAGGTGTGCGGCAATGTTTTTTTTGGAGAGCAGCGGCTCCCCCCATGGAGTTCTGTCATGGACACCCTGCTTGTTCAAAGACTTACATATAGTAGACACATGAAAGGGGATGTTTGCCAGTTCCAGTGATGTCTTTAAGACTTTAGCTGTTACTTGTGGGTTCTTATTTACCTCAGTATTACGCTATCCCTATGTATAGACAATTTATCTAACTGTCATCTAATGGCTGCCTTAACACTTTCAGATTGTTTTATATTCCTTTCCAGCATTATACATGTAGCCCCCTTGTCCTAAACTGGGGCTACTGTTGTGACTTAGCTGAGGTTCAAATCACATTTTATAGAAAACCAGTAAATACTCAGGGGGCTAACATTCTTTTTCTTGCCACTGTATTACATATTTTTTGAAATATCGTGTAGCATTACCGGAGGAGAAGCTGCTGGATGTTTGGGCGGCACATTACCTCATGGCTCCTCCGAATTCCTAGGGATGAATGATGCGTATTGCATACAGTAGAAGTAATGTCCACGACAGGTGCTTTTTATTACCCAGCCGGGTAAAAACAGTAAACTTGTGGTGAGGAAAGTAGAGTAGAAGAAGAAGGGAGAATAGCAGATTCAGGCGTGATGACAGGGAAACAGTCCTGCTCCCAAGCGTAACACTTCTCTGCGCCACTCCTGCCGGAGTTGGTTTAGTGTACCCGGACAGGCCTTTCTCACTGACCTGGCAGCCGGAGTATCATTCGGACAATTGTAGGAAAAGTCTCTGCCACAGACCCTCCTTGGTGAGCCTCAGAAAGATACCTCTGCCACAGGCCCTCTCTGGATTGAATTCTTGGAGGTATCCCTCCTTAGATGAGTTATGCCTGGATCTCCTTCAACTTGTCGCCCAGGTACCGACTGACAGGTGATCAATCCCTCAGTGTCCGGCTACCTTGATCCGCAGTGGTTTGTCCAGGCCCTTTTGGACCTCCAGCCTCTCAATGGCGTTCCTCAGACTGACTCCCCAGCGAACAGCAGTACAGCTTGGGATCCTCAAAGGTAGGAACCCAGTCACTCACTGGGTCCCCGTCGCTGTTCAGAAGCTCCGGGCCAGCATGGCCCCGGAACTAGGAACACTGCGTGGCACGCACAACCCGGCCGTGGTAGGCCATAACGCCGGGGCGCCGTGATGTGGCCACCCTAAAGGTGGGTGCCACACTGGATGAAGAAGACCCAGAACTAATGGCGTCTGCCTTATAAATACCCCCTCCCCAGCATGCACAGCAAGGTCAAACCCTCCTGATTGGCTGTTGGGAAAGAGCACCCAAACCTCGACTCCACTGCTGCCACCTGCAGCACCGGGGCTGGAAGAACACCCCAGTGCAACAGAATAAGCCCACAGCACAGCCAAGCTTGCACTTAAAGCGGAGGTTCACCCAAAAAGCAACTTTCTGCCATTAGATCCAGCATACTGCTGACATCTGCAGTATGCTGTTTTTTTTTTGTACTTTTGTTCGTTTTATCAGCCGTTGTAATTCGACTCCGAGCGGGGATTTCTGCGGGGGAATAGGCGTTCCTAAGCCAAGCGGATTTGAATGACGGGCTGCTAAAGCGCGTCACGCCTTCCGAAAATACCCGAGGTGACACTCGGGTGTTTACGGCACCTGCGCCTGCCGTGTAGAGCTGACTGCGCAGGCGCCGTAAACACTCGAGTGTCACTTTGGGTATTTTCTGAAGGCGTGACGTGCTTTAGCAGCCCGTCAATTGACTCCGCTTGGCTTAGGAACGCCTATACCCGGAAGGAATCCCCGCTAGGCGCCGGAAAACAACGGCTGCTAAAACGATAAGTACAAAAAAAAAAACCAGCATACTGCAGATGTCAGCAGTATGCTGGATCTAATGGCAGAAAGTTGATTTTTGGGTGAACCCCCGCTTTAATCTGGATCAGAGTCCAACTACACTCTGATCTACCCATAAATTTAACTAGCACCGGTACCATAACGTACACAGGCGCTATAATAAAGTGAGATTACATATGCATTGTACAATCAAACTATAGCGTGTGTTGTCACCCTTAAAGTAGTAATACATCCTTAGTGATTTTTAGCTATACACATTAAGTACAAAAATAAAGCTTCTCTGGTAAACTCTTTGTTAAAATTCCTACCCCGGTGCCTGCTGTTTACAACTGTCAATGCTGCTGGCTCCTGCTCTCTGTTATGCTTCTCTGAACTTCTGGTCTTCACAAGCAGTCTGTTAACTTGGAGAAGAAAGAGGGAAAGAAGGGAGGGGGCAGCACGGGGTGCCTTGCTATCCTATTCTACAGGGCTGTGCATTTGGATTGTTGCACATTGAGTATGTAGACACAACTCTCGTCCCTGCATACAAAAGTGACTCCATAGGATGTTGCAAGAGAAAGGGGCCACTCTGAAACAGGAAACCTGAGGCAGTGATCAGGACACCCACTTAAACTGAAACCTAGGCAAGGGTTAAAAGATAAAAAAAAGCTGCAAATTCAGTAACTGACAAAACCAGTTACTATTAGTGCTTGAAAAAACCTGAGGGTTTAATATTACTTTAAGTAAGAAAAGGAATGGAATAAGAAAGGGTTAGATAAAAAAGATAGGATAGACCTTCCCCGTGTATTGCTAACATTTATGTGCTTGTTTTCTTTTTGTCTCCATCTATCTTCCAGTCTCAAGCTGCTCCTTTTCTTTGTGTTTGGTTTAGCATCCAGATTTTCAGCCGACGTTCCTTTACTCTCTGTATCTTATTTGCATCTCTGTATCTCTGGATCTGTTTCCAGAACGTAATGCTTCTCTCAGCTGGGTTTCCACATCACCCCGGGGTGCAGAAAATCAAGTAATAGGAAAACAAATGGGAGAAAAAGATTATTACCATAATATCATTGTAATTTGTCTTAACTACTGGTAAACCTTGCGTGTCCTTGAAGCTTTATATGGCATCTGTAAGAGAAACAGATCTCTATGGGGAAACAAAATGCCACATTGCAGAAGATCAGTGCTGGCAATTTAAATGTTGAGCCTGTTCTGTTATGCAGAAAATGGTTGTGTTGGATAGATTTAACGTCCCGGTTGTATTCCTCTCCATTAACGAGTATGATTCACATCTTAGACACTTATGTGCTATCGGACTAGTTGGGCTAATCATTGTTAGTGACATTGGCCAAATGACCAATGCATCATGTACATCCTCAAACAGAGCTCCCGTGTCAATGGCTGCTGGCTGACATTTTGTCTGCAAATACCAGGCCAATTATCTTTATTATAGCTAGGCCACACTTGTAACATCAATGAGGCAAGAGGGAATGTAGTAGCATAATAGCTATTTTTAAGTAATAACTGCTTTTTCTAAATACACAAGTTTTGGAATGGTGTTGCATTTTATAATTTGTAGATGCTTACTTCTAGATGAAAAATAATTAATTGCAGCCTTGTGTATTTATATAAGCAACACACTCTTCTGTCATAGTAAATACTAACAATCCTAACTTATTACAGGCATACCCCACTTTTAAGTATGCGATGGGGTTTATTTACTAAAGCTCGAAAGTGCACAATCAGGCTCAATTCTGCATAGAAACCAATAAGCTTTCAGGTTTTATTACTAAAGCTTAATTGAACAAGCTGGGGGTTAGAAGCTGATTGGGTTCTATGCAGAAGTGAACCTTATAGCTAGATTCAGTAAGAGTTAGGCCGGCGTATCAGTAGATACGCCGACCTAACTCGCAATCTGCGCCGACCTAAGTTTAAGTGTATTCTCAAACAGAGATACACTTAAACCTATCTACGATACGACGGCTTGCGCCTTGCAATATTTAAGCTGGCCGCTAGGTGGCGCTGCTAGGTGGCGCTACCATTGCGTTCGGCGTAGAATATGTAAATCACTAGATACGCCGATTCACGAACGTACGTCCGCCCGTCGCAGTAAAGATACGCCGTTTACGTAAGGCATTTTCAGGCGTAAAGTTATTCCATCAAATAGCTGGACTAGTAATGTTAAGTATGGCCGACGTTCCCGCGTCGAAATTTGAAAATTTTACGTTGTTTGCGTAAGTCGTCCGTGAATAGGGCTGGACATAATTTACGTCCACGTCGAAACCAATACGTCCTTGCGGCGTACTTTGCCGCAATGCACACTGGGATATGTAAAACGTCAATCACGTCAGGTCACCCCCCATTATCATAAAACAGGCCCCCTCAGCCAAATTTGAATTAGGCGCGCTTTCATCCGCCGCATTTAGGCAACGCCGCCGTAACTTAGCAGGCAAGTACTTTGTAAATACAGTACTTGCCTAGCTAACTTACGGCGGCGTAGTGTAAATACGATACGCTACGCCGCCGCAAAGATGCGGCGGGCTACTTGATTCCAGCTATTAGTTTGCACTTTTCTGCTTTAGTAAATAAATCCCATTGTGTATTTAAAAGTGGGGTATGTCTGTATATAGAGCAAAAATTAACAGAGTTAAAGGCTTAGCAGGGGCACTGTGGATCAGTGGTCAGCACTGTTATTGCACTGTGGCTCGGTGGTCTGTTGCATTGATGTTCAGTGGGCCTCTTGAGTTCTATACCAACAGAATGGGAGAGAGACTCAGTAAAGGGCATTAATATGCAGTGGATCACATTGTTGCATCCAGGGCCGGCCTTAGGTGTTCAGGCGCCCTGTGCGAGCTAATCTTGTGGCGCCCCCCCCCCCCCCATCTTCACCCCCTCGCCCCCTGGTCACCTAAACATACACAAAGAGAAACGTTGTAACAAATAATTTGTTTTAATAAGCAAACAGAAAATGTAAGTGCGTCTCAATGGACCAAACACACTGAGTCCTGCAAGCAGCATCTTTGGAGCAGCTTTTGGGCACTGAAAAAAAGACGCTCCAAAAATGCCCCTCTCCATTGAAATGAATTGAAAGCGCTGTAAAAACGCCTTACCCTTTCACACTGAGGCACTGCAAAAACGCCCTAAAACGTTAGGGTCTTAGTGGTGCTTTACCGGCACATTGGGGTTGCAGATGAGGCTTTGCTTGAATAACGCCTCAATAACGCTCGAATAACACTCAAATAACAGTTAAGCCTTTAATTGCCCTAGATCAGGGGGTCTCCAAACTGCGGCCCAGGGGCCAGATGTGGCCCTTTTCTTGCTTTTATCTGGCCCTTGGGACAATATTCATCTTCTGACATAAAAAATGGGGCACAGTTCCTCCTAATGACACCAACAATGGGGCACAATTCCTCCTAATGACACCAACAATAGGGCACAATTCCTCCTAATGACACCAACAATAGGGCACAATTCCTCCTAATGACACCAACAATGGGCCACAATTCCTCCTAATGACACCAACAATGGGCCACAATTCCTCCTAATGACACCAACAATGGGCCACAATTCCTCCTAATGACACCAACAATGGGGCACAATTCCTCCTAATGACACCAACAATAGGGCACAATTCCTCCTAATGACACCAACAATGGGCCACAATTCCTCCTAATGACACCAACAATGGGCCACAATTCCTCCTAATGACACCAACAATGGGCCACAATTCCTCCTAATGACACCAACAATGGGCCACAATTCCTCCTAATGACACCAACAATGGGCCACAATTCCTCCTAATGACACCAACAATGGGCCACAATTCCTCCTAATGACACCAACAATGGGCCACAATTCCTCCTAATGACACCAACAATGGGCCACAATTCCTCCTAATGACAGCAACAATGGGGCACAATTCCTCCTAATGACACCAACAATAGGGCACAATTCCTCCTAATGACACCAACAATAGGGCACAATTCCTCCTAATGACACCAACAATGGGGCACAATTCCTCCTAATGACACCAACAATGGAGCACAATTTCCTTCTAATAACACCAACAAAGGGGCACAATTCCTCCTCTTACTGACACCAAAAAACGTGGCATTGTTTACTCCTGCTGATACCGGAACATTTTTGCTATTTCCAGTGGCCACAGTCCGGCCCCCTAAAGTCTGAAGGACTGTAAACTGGCCCTTCGTTTAATAAGTTTGGAGACCCCTGCCCTAGATGATTAACCCCTTGCCAGCCAGTGTCATTAGTACAGTGATCACTGTATTAGTGTCACTGGTTCCCACAAAGTATCAGATTGTCAGTCACAATATCGCAGCCCTGCTATAAGTCCCTGATCTCCGCCATTACTAGAAAAAAAAAATTCCATAAATATATCCCATAGTTTGTAGACACTTATTAGGATATTTTGTACCAACAACATTGACCTAAATCAGAGGTCTCCAAACTGCGGCCAGGGAGCCAGATGTGGCCCTTTGCTTGCTTTTATTCCGGCCCTTGGGTACAATTCCTCCTACTGCCACCAATGATGGGGCACAATTCATCCAATGACACCGATAATGGGGCACAATTTCTCCCAATGACTCCAATGATGTGACACAATTTCTCTCAATGACACCAATGATGGGACACAATTTCTCCTGACAACACCGATTATGGGGCAACCATTACTCCCATTGACACCAATTATGGGGCACAATTTCTCCCATTGACACCAAAGATGGAGCATGGTTTTTTCCCCACTGACATCAGGACATTTTGTACTCCAAATGGCCACAGTCTGGCCCTCCTGAAGCCTGAAGCACAGTAAACCAGCCCTTTGTTTAGAAAACTTGGAGACCCCTGGCCTAAATTTATGAAAAAAACGTTTAAAAAATTGGATATGGTATATAGCAGAAAGTAAAAATTTATTTTTTTCAAATTTGGTCTTTTGTTAAAAAATAAAAATAAAAAATAAAACACGGAAAAAATTAAATAATGCAGAGGTGATCAAATACCACAGAGAAAAAAAAATACAAATTTTATTTGTGTACAGCGTCGCATGACCGCGCAGTTGTCATCTTAAGTTATGCAGTGCACATCGCAAAAAATGGCCTGTCATGGAGGGGGGGGGGGGGGGTAAATCTTCCAGAGGTCACGTGGTTAAACCGTGAATTTTTTTTGCCCAGAGTTTATTTATACTTCAGGCAATAAACCTGGGGTGTCACAAACATGAAGTGATCCTCTGTAGGAGTTTTCCATATGACAGAGGTACAGACATAGCCGGGGGTACATGGTACCAGTACAGGCCAATTACAGACTGCCTGAAGTATAAATAAACTCTGGGCAAAAAATTGGACCTCTGGAAGATTTACCCCCCCCCCCTTTCATGATAGGCCATGTTTTGCTATGTGCGCTGCTTAAAGTGGAGGTTCACCTAAAAAAAAAAAAATTATCATTGCATTTTGGCTATTTAGTAGAATGAGAATCGGTGTTTGTTTTTTAAAAATGCTAGCGGGACATACCTTTTTCTATATAGATGATCAACGCGGCAAATAACAAATAAATATATAAGACATAAAAATCAATAGTACCCTACTGGATATTGCACCCAAAAGCACCAGTGCTGCAAATATAGAAAATTGTGCAAACAAAGCAAGATAATTCCACATGCAGATAAAGTTCATGTAGTAGCAATATCCAAATAAGATGCCCCTGCTGGGTACTGCAACCAAATGCACCAGTGCTGTAAAACATCTAAATATGTGCAAATATGGTGAATAAATAGATAAACCAAATATATTTCATAGGATAATAAAGTTCCTCAATAAAGTGTCCTTTTTTGTGTTTCACATCCCACATCAATGTGTCCAAGCAAATAAATCCATCAAACAGATCCCAGCGGTGATAGAAATGCAGATATGACGGTGTGATCACTCCATATGTACTAACAGCTCACCTCACATCAAGACCTTTGATTTTTTACAGCACTGGTGCTTTTGGTTGCAATATCCAGTAGGTTAAGGTTGTCTTATTGTATGTATTTGTTATGTGCACATTCACTTGAACATTATTGATGAATTTGATCTGTATATAAGGAATTTTTTATTTTTATCAGTTTATTCTGCTTTGTTTGCACATTTTTAATTATGTGCAGCACTGGTGTTCTTAGTTGTAATATAATCCAGTAGTGTGCTAATGATCTCTGTTAGGGGTGTACCTTATGTTTTTAGCACATTCATCTGAACCTCTTGTGGCACTGAATTAGGGATTGCCACACAGTCACTACAAGTCCCAGCATGTCCAGGACTCCCCCTTTCCCATGCTGGGTTCCTGTCACTCACATATGGGATGTTCCCAGTACAGGGGGGAGTCCAGGGAAATCTCAGCCCCCCTCAATGTATAGAAGCCCCCCAGCCATGTCAGTGTCCAGGCTGGACTTTAGAATGCTTCAACTCCCTCCACAGTCCACATACACCCCCCCCCCCCCCTGCATCTGACCTCTTGGTGAACTTGCTTGCAGAAATTTCTCTGGCTCCTAATGGCTCCAGCTTAATAGGATGTATCTCCAGCCGGACCCCTCCATGACTGAGGACAGGTGAGGGGGGGGGGGAGGCAACGAGGGATGTGAGGAGAGATAGGATCGCACTGACTTGCAGTGAGAGATGTAAGAGGTGGAGGGGGCGGAACCAGCTCACAGAGCAGCAGGGACAGGGAGAAGACACACGCCGCTGCTTGGAGGCAGTCTGGATGCGATGTTCTATGGAGAGCTGATGGCCCGCCCATTCAACTCAGACCAATCCCGTGCGATGGGAGTTGTCTGTCACATTTTCTTTTATCACAGTCCCTTCCCTCAAGTGCCCTGGCGAGCTGTGACAGCCGCACGGCGCCCGTACTGTCCAAGGCGCCTTGTGCGATCGCACAACCCGCACAACGCAAAGGCCGGCCCTGGTTGCATCACTGTAGTTCAGTACTCAACACTGCTGCATTGTAAATTTTAAGGTCCATTTGGGTGTATGTTCTATTTAATTTGGTCCTGAAGCTTGTGTAGGTGTTTTTGCAACCATTAGACGAACAATAATGCTTCATGGTTTTACCTGAATGGGTCTGCATATGCCGTAAAGCACTCTTGAATACCTCTGCACCACATAAAATTTTAAAAATGATGTGTCAAATGATGATTTGAATACTAAACTGAAAAGGGATTTCTAATGCAAAGATAGTGACAATGAAGGTTGAATTTAATTACATTTTTGTCACATGGATACTATAATCGTTGGATATAAGATTTAAAAGAATTAAAAATAAAAGGCAATTAGGAAACAGAATTAAAGTATTAAATAAGAATAAAGGAAAATTATACTGAGAGAAACAAAAGGAGGTTTATTGCTGATCAGGTGCCACCTGGTGGTGGGTGGGGTGGTTTGAGGCACCTGATTAGAGCCAGAGGCTCTAATAAGCTTCAAAACAGGGTGGGCTCGGGGTGCAGAGAATGCGAACCGAGCCCACCCAGGTGTGTTACAATAGCAAATGCATATTCACCCGTCACCTGATTGGCTGAAAGGACAGGCAATCCTATTGGACGCCCAGGAGGAGGGGAGGAGAGGGCACAGCAGCCACTGCCCGATGCCCACCACCTAGATGGGGTAAGTGCCTGACTGGCAGACAGCGAGCAGGCTGGGGGTCGGTGGTTGTTTGCCACCCCCCCCCCAAAAAAAAAAATACCAGCCGCCACTGTTGTTGATCTCTTCCAGAAAATTCTAGTGGGCTTTTGTCTCTGGCTTCAGTACTTTCTGAGGCTCTGATCCACAATATGCATGCAGACCAGGAAACCCAATGCAAGATTTTGCCCAGCCCACAACTAGGGCCAGTGCCCATTCACACAGGTCTTCAGGTCAGCCTATAGTCTCTGTTTCTCCCCAACATCCACAACCCCCTTCCATGGTCTTCAGGGCAGGTTCCCCCAGTTTTGCTGTCATTGTACTGTCGTTGGTTGCTATGACCACCAGTGTCCTAACAACATTTCCAGACCCACTCTGCCTGTGCTTGCTGCTACAGCCAAGCTCCAAGACTTTACAGCAGTGGTTCTCAACCTTCCTAGTGCTGTGACCCCTTGATAAAATTTCCCAAGTTGTGGGGACCCCTAACAGTAAAATTATTTTTGTAGCGTGGGTAGTCAGCACCCAAGGCAAGGCAAGGCAAGTAATTTGCACCCCTAACCCTCGGACATTTAGTGCTTCCAGAGTCCCTTCCACTCCATATTTTAGGATGTACCACACTTTCGCTTTGTTCTCCTTTCTTTCCCTTTTATCTCTCTCTATCCTAATTTCTTGTTTTTTTCCCCATCTCTCTCTCTCTAGCCATCTTTCTTGTTCTTTCTCTCCCTTGTTCTTTGTTCCACCCCCTTCCATGCATTCTCTATTTTTATTCTTTCTCTTACTCCTTGTTGAGTGGGTGGGGGGAATGGGAAAAGTAGCAGTGATGGGGGAGTTCCAATCATCCCATTTAAGTGTTCTTGATCAAATCTGCTGATCTGAGAACTGTAGTGAGGACTTTTAATGGCAAATATAACCACAGGCAATGTTACTCACTGTGTCTCTGGCTTTGTGGTGTCTCACAGCAGTGACCCCTATGCTGAAATCAGGAAATAGGGTCTCCTCCAGCCCCTCCCACTTGACATTCCTCACCAGTCAGCTGACCCCTAGTCTCTTCCCCCATCCATGCCGTGAACTGGGCATCTGTGAATAGGCTGAGTGGGCGTTCATGAAAAGGCTGGGAGAGTGATGCGCAATTCAGGAACAGCCCAGGGTTTGGTGACCCCTGGCAAACCGTAATTCGACCCCCGAGGGGGTCCCGACCCCCAGGTTGAGAACCACTGCTTTACAGGCTCTCAGCCATGCTGAAAGTGTGCTAGGTAAGGGTGGAATGTAAGGGGGTACTTTGATGGAAACTCTAATGTAAGGAGGTCTCTGATGGCTATCCTAATTTAAGGAAGGACTCTGATGTAAGGTAGACACTCCGGATGGAGACTCTGATATAAGGAGGAATCTAATGTAAGGAGGAACTCTGATAGGCTCAAATGTAAAATGTTATTGTTTTATTTTACTGAAGTTCTTTTTCTGTTGTTCTGAATCATATCATGATGAATACAAAAAAGCTTCAAGTAAAATGTATTTATTTATTTAGATTCTATTAATTCATTTAAAAATCAGATTTTTTTCTTCTGCTAGTAAATATTTGTAAAATATAGAGGTAGCGCTCTGGTTTAGTGATAGGCTGTTGTAAATTTGCAAGAAAGTTGTTTAGGCACGTCCAATATATGTGGGATGCAAAAATAAAGCAAAAGAGTTATACATATTTTTCCTTAGCAGTGGATATAAAAAAAATTGCCACTAACAAGTGACGATTTTAACCACTTCAGGCCCGGGCCAATTCTGACACTTTGTTTCTACATGTAAAGATCATATTTCTTTGCTATTTTTTGCTAGAAAATTACATAGAACCCCCAAACATTATATATATATTTTTAGCAGAGACCCTAGAGAATACAATGGCGGTCATTGCAACTTTTTATCTCGCACAGTATTTGCGCAGCAATTTTTCAAAAGCGTTTTAAAAAAAACAAAACTGTTTCATCCTTAAAAAAAAAAAAAAAAACAGTAAAGTTAGCCCAATTTTTTTGTATAATGTGAAAGATGAAGTTACGCCGAGTAAATACATACCAAACATGTCACGCTTCAAAATTGCACACGCTCGTGGAATGACGCCAAACTTCGGTACTTAAAAATCTCCATAGGCGACGCTTTAATTTTTTTTACTCGTTACATGTTTTGAGTTACAGAGGAGGTTTAGGGCTAGAATTATGTGTGGTTTGAACACCATTTTCATATGTGGGCGGGTCTTACGTATGCGTTCACTTCTGTGTGCGAGCACACGGGGACAGGGGCACTTTAAAAAAATATATATATTATTATTGTTAATTTTACTTTTTATTTTTACATTTTGACACTTTAAAAAAATAATAATAATTTTGATCACTTTTATTCCTGTTACAAGGAATGTAAACATCCCTTGTAATAGGAATATGCATGACAGGACCTCTTTACAGTGAGATATGGGGTCAATAAGACCCCACATCTCACCACTCGCTGGGAAGGCTGGTACCATCTGGTCCGCCGGAAATCTCAGTGATCTGCATTCGGGGGCCGGCGGTTCCTGTCACCGACTCACCGATCGCACAGGTGAGTTGGTAGAAGCACCGGAGGGTGGCGGGAGGGGGGGAACGTCCCCTTTTGCCGCCCGTAGGAATGATCAAGCAGCGGAACAGCCGCTATGATCGTTCCTATGGTGTAGGGAATCGCCGGCTGAAAATGCAGATATCTGAATGATGCCTGTAGCTTCAGGCATCATTCAGATATAGCCCCACAAAGTACCACAAAGCCCAGGACGTCATATGATGTCCTCTGGGCGCCAAGTGGTTAATAATACTGAGTTTGATTTTCAGTTTGGTCAAGGTCAATTTTTTTACTAATGCATTAACAGCCAAGGCAATATATGAGCAATCAGTTCTACTGAATAAAAAAAATACTGGAGAAATACAGTATCCTTCTTATAACCTTCATCCATTATGAACAATAGCCTTTTATGTATTTGTTCTTTTTATATGTGGTGCTGTCCATTTATTTTAATGAGATATATATTTTTTTTATGTGGGTAATACGAGAAACATAGGAGAAAGTAGCTGTGGCTTCACTTGGGTCCCCTGTTCCTCATCATCTTTGCTTAGTGACACAGGCCTACCTCCTTTTGCTCTAGAGTTAATTAATGAGGCCTTAGTATTTAGCTTGGTGTGTGTGATAGCTAGTTTTATAGCCCCAGCTTGTACTATCTTCTCTTTACTTTATCTATAGCAACACAATGGGGGGAATTTACTATGTAAATGTAGTGTACAAAATCTGGTGCAGCTCTGCATAGAAACAAATCAGCTTCCAGGTTAGGGTTGCCACCTTTTCTTGAAGCCAAACCCGAAGGAGAGTAGTAATGTAGTTCACCATATGCACTATGGCAAACAGCGGGTGTTGCCAAACTGTTCTTGCTGACATTAAAAAAAGGGTTAATACCGCTGGCTGCCGGTGATATTACTGCAGTTTCCCATTGCTTTCAATGGGAAGGAGGCTCTCACCGCTCCAAAGATGCTGCTGGCAGGACTTTTGAAACGGTTCCGCCAGCGCATCGCCTTAGTGTGAAAGCCCTCGGACTTTCACACTGAGAATGCAGGGCAGGAGTTTTTCAGGTGGTATTTAGGCACTATTTTTAGCGCTAAACCGCCTGAAAAACTCCTCAGTGTCAAAGGGGCCTAATGGGGAGATTTACTAAAACCGTAGCATGCAAAACCTGCTGCAGCTCTGCATAGAAACCAATCAGCTAAGATTTTATTGTCAAAGCCTATTGGTAAAGTTGATCCAGGGTAAATCCGATTGCCTCTCGGGGGATCACAAAGGAATTTTTTCCCCTGCTGTAGCAAATTGGATCTCATGCTCTGCTGTTTTTTTTTTTGCCTTCCTCTGGATCAACTGTGGGTATGGAGTTGGGTGTATGGGATTGTACTGTGTTTTTTATTTTGTTTGTTTATTTTTTGTGGTTGAACTGGATGGACTTGTGTCTTTTTTCAACCTGACTAACTATGTATATTTTCACAATAAACAGTGCATTTTAAATGCATTTTTTGCTGTGAAAATGACAATGGTCCAAAAAAAATAAAAAAATGTGTCACAGCCTAATTGAACAAGTTGAAGTTAGAAGAATTAGCTACTATGCACAGCCGAATCAGATTCAGAGTGCTCCAGCTTAAAGCGGTAGTTCACCCTCACTTACATCATTTTTCCATCGAGACAGGCATTGTAGCGCGAGCTACAGTATGCCTGTCCCGATTTTTTTACCCCCGTACTCACTGTGTACTCGTACATTAAAGATTTCGGCTCCCGTGGGGAATGGGCGTGCCTATGGAGAGGGAGGATGATTGACGGCCGGCCCTGGCACGTCACTCTCCCCGAAGACAGCCGGAGTAGGTCTCGGCTCTTCACGGCGCCTGCGCACAGGCTATGCGCAGGCGCCGTGAAGAGCCAAGCCTATTTCGTCTATTTCCGGAGAAGCGTGACGCGCCAGAGCCGGCCGTCAATCATCCTCCGTCTCCATAGGCACGCCCATTCCCCGAGGGGAGTCGGTATCTTCGATGTACGAGTACAAGGTGAGTACGGGGATAAAAAAATCGGGACAGGCATACTGTAGCTCGCGCTACAATGCCTGATTTTATGGTATAAGAAAAAAAAATATTTTTTTTTGCGTTTATAGGGTGAACCCCCGCTTTAAGTAAATCTCCCTCAGTGATTTGGTAAGCAGAAGCATACATTTGTTGACTTTGGGGTTAAAAGTATACTAATTGTAGAAACACTGCTAAAAAAAACAAACGCATTCTTACAGTGCCATGCAAAAGTATTCACCCCCCTTGGCTTTTTTCAATGTTTATTTAATCTGAATTATATATGATGGATCAGAACACAACAGTCTAACTTGGTGAAGTAAAATTAGAAAAATAAATACATAAAACTATTTTCAGAAATAAAAAAATTATAATTGACATGTGCGTATGTATTCACCCCCTTTGTTATGAAGCCCATAAAAAGCTCTGGTGCAACCAATTACCTTCAGAAGTCACTTAATTAGTTAAATAATGTCCACCTGTGTGCAATCTAAGTGTCACATGATCTGTCATTACATAAGCACACCTTTTTGAAAGGCCCCAGAGGCTGCAACACCTAAACAAGAGGCACCACTAACCAAACACTGCCATGAAGACCAAGGAACTCTCCAACCAATTAAGGGACAATGTTATTAAGAAGTAAAAGTCAGGGTTAGGTTATAAAAAAATATCCAAATCTTTCATGATCCCTAGGAGCACCATCAAATCCATCATTAACCAAATGGAAAGAACATGGCACAACAGCAAACCTGCCAAGAGACGGCCACACCAAAACTCACTGACCGGGCAAGAAGGGCATTATTCAGAGAGGCAGCAAAGAGACCTAAGGTAACCCTGGAGGAGCTGCAGAGTTACCTGCAGACAACAATAAGCCATATTGTCCATAATTGGGCTTTATGGCAAAGTGGCCAGTAGAACAAAATTAGGCCTCGTACACACGACCGAGTTTTTCGGCAAAAACCAGCAAGAGCCTTGCTGGGAGATATTTTTTTGCTGAGGAAAACGGTCGTGTGTACATTTTCGTTGAGGAAACTGTCGAGAACCTCGACGAGCCAAAAAGAGAGCAAGTTCTCTATTTCCTTGACGGGAGTCTGATTTGGCTCGTCGAGGATCTCGACGGGCTGGTTTTCAACGAGAAACTCGGACGTCTGTATTCTAAGAAACCCGTGCTTGCTCAGATTAAAGTATGAGATGGGAGTAAAAGTAGCATTTGTAATGGAGATAACACATTTTTAAAGCTGTAACAGACTGAAAAGTGCAAATGGTCTCTTACCAAACTTTTATTTAACACGCAAACACATGAAATTAGCAAAAGCAGCCCCAAGAGTTTAGACAGTGGAATCGAACTTCCCCTGCCGTTGTATGTGTTGTATGTCACCGCGTTTGAGAACGAGGAGATTTTGGCTTGACTGTGTGTACGCAAAGCAAGCTTGTCGAGTTCATCGACAAGCCTAACAAGGAACTCGACAAGGAACTCGATGTGTTTAGCCCGTCGAGTTTCTCGGTCGTGTGTACAAGGCCTTACTTTCAGCAAAAAACAAAATGACATGTTTTGAGTTTGCGAAAATGTATGGAGGAAGGCACTCTGGTCTGATGAGACTACAATTAAACTTTTTGCCCATCAAAGAAAACGCTATGTCTGGCGCAAACCCAACACATCACATCACCCAAAGAACACCATCCCCATAGTGAAACATGGTGGTGACAACATCATGCTGTGGGGATGTTTTTCAGCAGTTGGGACTGGGAAACTGGTCAGAGTTGAGGGAAAGATGGATGGTTCTAAATACAGGGATATTCTTGAGCAAAACCTGTACCACTCTGTGTGTGATTTGAGACTAGGACAGAGGTTCACCTTCCAGCAGGACAATGACCCCAAACACACTGCTAGAGCAACACTTGAGTGGTTTAAGGGAAAAAAATGTAAATGTATTGGAATGGCCTAGTCAACGCCCAGACCTCAATCCAATAGAAAATCTGTGGTCAGACTTAAAGATTGCTGTTAACAAGCGCAAACCATCCAATTTGAAGGAGCTGGAGCAGTTTTGCAAGGAGGAATGGGCAAAAATCCCAGTGATAAGATGTGGCAAACTCATAGAAACGTATCCAAAGCGACTTGAAGCTGTGATAGCTGCAAAAGGTGGCTCTGCAAAGTATTGACTTTAGGGGGTGAACAGTTATGCACATTGCCTTTTTCTGTTATTTTGTCCTATTTGTTGTTTGCTTCACAAAACAAAAAAAAAATCTTCAAATGTGTGGGCATGTTCTGTAAAATTAAGTGATGCAAAACCTCAAACAATCCATATTAAAGGGGCTGTAAAGGTAATTTTTTTCACCTTAATGCATTCTATGTATTAAGGTGAAAAAACATCTGCGACCCCAAGCCCCCGTTTACTTACCTGACCCCTCAAAAGTCCCGCGCTGTGAACGCGCTTGCTTCTCGGCCAGGCTTCTCGGCTCATTCATTGGTCCATTGGCTGGCGCTGCTGTCAATCACATCCAATGACGCAGTGCGTCGGGGGCGGGGCCGAGTGATTTAGTGAGTGGCTATGGCCGCCGGCTGTATCACAGGAGCAAGCCCGCAAGAACTCATCATCATGCAAGCTCGCGTGAAGGTGATGAGTTATTGCGAGGGGGAGCCGAGGTAGCCGCCAAAGGGACCCCAGAAGACCAGGTTCGGGGCCACTCTGTGCAAAACGAGCTGCATAATGGAGGTAAGTATAACATTTTTGTTATTTTGAAAAAAAAAAAAGTTTTTTTCTTTACATACCCTTTAACTCCAGGTTGTGAGGCAACAAAACACGAAAAATGCCAAGGGGGTGAATGCTTTCGCAAGGCACTGCACATAGCAACATCTACAGTATAATCAATGTCAATGTATTAAAAGTAATCCATGTGGGTGCCTATAAATTGTTTAATTTCATGGATGTGTGGTAACCTATAGTGAGAGAAATATGGGTGCTCTCTTTACTGACCTCCTTTTGAAAATGCTAGTGACTTGACTCTCAAGCTGATCCTGAATATGGATGAGCTTCGGCGTGTTCACACACTCCACGTACAGAGCCCGCCAGGAAGTCTGCACGGCGCTGCGCTAATCACAGGCAGGGAGACATTGTCCTGATGCTCGGCTGCAGAGATCGGGAAATGTCTCCCTGCCTGTGATTAGCGCAGCGCCGTGCAGACTTCCTGGCGGGCTCTGCACGTGGACTGTGCGAACACGCCGGAGCTCATCCCTAATCCTGAACCTTCAATGCCTTCTTGTTCATTGACCAAGAAACAAGCATTTGTACGATCTGCATTAGAGATGAGCTCAGGTGTGTTCACATCCTAATCTGCATTTACTTGAGAGAGACCAACAGGAAGCTTTCACAGTACTAAGATCGTACAGTACAGTAATCGTAAGTGCCAAGGCATTCCCGGCCTCCAGCAGCAAATATATATGCTATAGAAAATGCTCCAGCTGCAGATGATTGGCCCAGTACAAGTGGTAGCTTCTTGGGTTTGGACTAGACTTCAAACTCTCATGAGCTAATCGGCATACTTGTTCCAGGTCAGAAACTCAGAATGTATTCAAGTCATTGGATAATTATGACAGGCAGGCGAATATTTTCAAAAAGAGAGGTTAGTAATGGCAGCCTCCATATACTGAATCTTTAAAGCGGAGTTCCACCCAAAAGTGGAACTTCCACTTAAACCACTCCTCGCCCCCTTACATGCCACATTTGGCATGTCATTTTTTTTTGGGGGGGGGACTTCCTGTCCCACTTCCTCCTTCCGCCCAGGGACCACTTAGGCGACTCGTCATATCGCCTTAGGCGGCCCCACCCTGTAGGGGATCACCTGGGACACGTGACAGGTCCCAGGCGATCGCCTGAAGCCGAAAGCTGTCACGGTTGGGTGCCCACAGTTAGAATGGAGGCGCCAGCGGAGAGGGGGGGAGACGAGCAAGCTCCGGGCCGCGTCGCTGGACAGTGGAACAGGTAAGTGTCTGTTTATTAAAAGCCAGCAGCTACACTTTTTGTAGCTGCTGACTTTTAGGCCCCTTTCACACTAAAAATAGCGCTGCTATACCGCCTGAAAAACTCCTGCCCCAGCCTTCTCAATGTGAAAGCTGGAGGGCTTTCACACTGAGGCGATGCGCTGGCAGGAGAGAATTTTTTTTCCTGCAAGCAGCATCTTTGGAGCGGTGAGAGGAGCGGTATGTATAACCAGGGCTCAAGTCCTGTGGGAACGGAGTTCCTGCACTTTTTTCACAGCAGGAACGCAGTTCCCTTTGCAGGACTGGAGCAGCCGAGAGCAGCCGAGCCGCCTGATCCAATCCTTCACTAACCGGCGATGCCAAGCTTGAGTCACTGTCAGGGGCCGGCGAACCTTAGTAATCCTTTATGTTAGTGGCCGCTTCCTGTATATGGATTCATCAAGTAGTGTATTCCCTCACTTTCTCGATGCCGCAATGTTTCCTGGGAGCTTTTTTCATTGTTCCCAGGAGACATTGCAGAGGTCTGCCACGAGTTATCGCAGGATTTAGAAAGAACTTGCTTAAAGGAAGCGGCCAGTAACATAAAGGATTACTAACATACAGTGGATCAAAAAAAAAAAAACATGCAGTTTAGTAATTATCATTTTTTTTTTTGGTGCAGAGTTCCCACACTTTTTTCCCCAGGACTTGACCCCTGTGTATAACGCTCCTTCTCATTTAAAACAATGGGTAACCGCGGTAATACCGCCCGCAATGCACCTCTGCAGAGGCGCATTGCGGGCGGTATTAACCCTTTATTGGCCGCTATTGGGGGTTAATACTGCACCGCTAGCGGCCGAATCCCGCGGCAATTCGACAGTATAGCACCCCTATTTTTAGCGGCGCTATACCGCCACCGCCGCCTCCTGCCTCAGTGTGAAAGGGGTCTTAATAAACATAAAAAAGGCTGAAACTCCCCTTTAAGTGCAGGTGCCATTGCTTTTAGGGACATTGCATATAATAGCTAGGCTCATATGTTCTGGTTAATAGGTCCCATGCCTTTAAATGTAGTTTTAATGAGATGAAAATGAGAGAGCTGTACATCGTTAGGACAGTGTATTATGAAGCAATCAGTCAATTAAACAAAGATCTTAACTGATCTAGGTAGAACTTGCTATACTTCTCATCACACTGAGGCCACTTCATAGGTCAATATGGCAATTGGATCTTGGCATTATAGATTTTTTTTCTCCCAGAATCCCCCTGGCTCAGATAACTCACTGGTTTTCAATAGCTCTTGAGAAGACATGTTATGCTGCCTAAAGTTGTAACTGTATTGATTGCAGATTCTAAGAAAAAAAATGATGTAGCTGTGTCATTTCAAGGTTTCCTCTTTAACCATTCACCATTGCATGAGCCATCAAAATAAAGGTCAAGGTTGTTCCTCCCCATCTATCAGTGAACTACCTTTATGAGCTTCATTAACTTGCCTCATTAACTGACTCAGATTCTTCACACAATGTGAAGCCCATTTAGAGCGACTTTATCACGCACACTAATTTATGACGGCGGTAGAATCCAGCAGAGCCTGTGCATGATTTGCGACAAGCAGCCTATCTGTATGGCGGACAGAGCAGTGCTCTATTACAGCTTTTTGATGGAGTTCAGATGTTAATACAAAGCCCCTGGACTTTGCAAAACATGAACCGCTGACAGGGAGAGAAAAATAAATAAATAAATGTGTATATATATAAAGCAATGAATACAGATTTTTCCTATCTTCGCTCATGCTGCAAATTGCAATACAAAAATATGATATGATGATGATGATAAACATTTGGCACAATGTTTTCATTTATTGAGGGCACCGTCTTGTTGTTTTTTTCCGGGCACTGAACAGCATCTCTTCTGTTGACCGTTTTCTGTAATAATCGCTTGTGATGGTTGGGCAATAGAAAAGAAAAGTGTAACAGATCTGAAACCGTGACTCAGGTTTTAATAACTACTTCACTGCTTTGGAGATTAGCTATAGCATGAGAATGAGTTTCTTCTTGTTAAGAGGACATTTCATGGAGCATCATTAGTAAAGACTTTATAGGATCAGTCCTCATTACCTGCATGTAATAACTGCATGTGCTAGGGGAAAAAAGCAGCTCAGAAAGAAATGACGCAAGTCCGCTGTCTTTAGTAGTAAACTCTTATCAGCAACGTGATAGGAAAAAAACAGCAACAAGTAGTAGACACAATTTGCTTAGTAAAGAAATCAGCCACATAAAGGCTGCATTCACACCTCCGCGACAAGATACGCCGCGTACGCGGCGTATTTTGCCGCGAGTGTGTAACTTTTTTTTTTTCACAAAGCCTTCCCATTGCTTTGTATGGCCGAACGCCAATGTCGCCTGAAAAAAAGGGTCCGGGACTTTTTTTCAAGCGACAGGCGTACGACGTCTATGAGATGTGAACCATCTCCATAGACAGCAATGGGAATTCTCCCCTCTAGCGGCACAAGCGTCCGGCATCGGGCGTTTTGTCGCCTAGATGTGAATGGGCTCAAAGTGTTTCCTATAGCCCAGGGGAGGGCTGGCAGCCTTAGGCCTGAGGGGCAAGTCCAGTCAAGGGGCCTATTGAACTGCCAAATCAGCTCACCATCCATGGCCCACCTGTTTTTTTCAATGCAGCCTCACCAGTGCCTATCAGTGCAGCTGGGGCAGGTTACATGGGGTGTATGGGGGGGGGTGGGGAGTCAGCTAGGGGTGTCAGAGTATCTCACCTCAGTGATCTCAGCTCAGCAGGTCCTTGCACGCCACAGCCTCCTGGGGGGTAATGCTCCTGGCCCTGGTGCCAAGTTGCAGTCATCGCCCAGCCCTGCAGCCCTGCGTTCCGACTCCCTGGCACTTCCAGAATGCAACAGCTAGTGTTCGGCCGCTGTGGCCACGCCCCTGGCCCGACCTCCTAGACCAGAATAAAAAAGAAAATGGTAGCGGGCAGCGGCTGCTGGCCATTTTGAACATAAGTCAGGGTGGCCTGGGAGGCAATTTCCCCCCTGCCCCCAGCCCAGCCCTCCCCTGCTATAGCCTCATACACACGATAAGATTATCCAACGGGAATTGTGTGATATCAGGCTGTTGTCGGAAAATGTGGGATAGCATGCTTTAAAATTGTCTGCCAACAATAGTGTGTTGTAGGATTTTCCGATTGTGTGTACACAAGTCCGTCGGACAAAACTCCAAAGTACAAACACGCATGCTCAGAAGCAGTGCTCACCATAATACAACATTAGCAGAAGTTGTCCAAAAGAGCTGAAAAAACACATAGTTTCGTATGCTTCACCCTAAACAAGATATTTAAAGTTTTTTTGTCACCAACATTGCTGTTTTATATTGCGGGGCTCGTCCCAAATGTTTTTAACATTGTATAGTTTTTTTATGTCAATAAATATTTTTTACAATATTATTTGCCTCTGCTATCACTGCCTAGAAAAATCCTAGTCAAACCCCTTGACCAGTGACTATTGATGGGTTTAAGCAGCCTCTACCCCATATTCACCTGGTCCCACTTCCTATAGTTTCTTATTTGTTGGCCGACAAAACTTTGCCGTTTTGTATGCAAGACAAATTCCTGGCCAACTCCCTTCAGACAAAAGTCCTACGCTTTTTCTGCAGAAAATCTGATCATGTGTATGAGACTTTAGGCTCCATGCACAGGGGGCTTTAAAAAAATGTTAGTTTCCTTGGTAGAAAAAAAACAAACAAAATACTCATATAGAATGTTTTTGTACACAGTTTAGGCGAGTTTAGCATTTTGTCGGCCAGAAAGCTCCAATCAGAAAGGCAAACCAGAAGGGCTTTTTTTCCCTTCCTCTAAACGCTGAGCTTAACATATGCCTCTAATCATCCTAATGTGCATGGACAGTACCTGCTTTACAGGCAAAATAGAGGTTAGAACCACTGTCATTAGGCAGACTGTCCTTTCAAGAGCTGCCTTTGTTTTTTTGCAGCACCTCGCTTCATCCCTTTAAAAAACAAAACTGTATATCCAAAACACTGCACACACGCACCCCAGATGCACCCCAACCCCCTGCTGTCG